>NC_037680.1:22919449-22978779 GCF_003255815.1 Theropithecus gelada | reverse complement strand
TATTTTTTGTATTTCTTAGTAGAGACGGGGTTTCACTGTGTTCGCCAGGATGGTCTCGATCTCCTGACCTCGTGATCCGCCCATCTCGGCCTCCCAAAGTGCTGGGATTACAGGCTTGAGCCACCGCGCCCGGCCCAAAATCACATTATTAATTTGACGTATTTTCTTCTTCCAGCCCCCACTGCCTTATTTTCTGTGCATTGGTCTTTACATGCAACACACACATAACAAAGCACAAATACTCCAAGTGATTTTGAATTTTTCTTTTTTTTCACTTAACATTCTATTATTTATTAATTTTTTGGTAAACATCATAAAAAATGGCTATGCTATCTCTCATTGTGTGTGAAAATATAGCCCTTGGTTACTTAACCATCTCTGTCATTTTGGATATTTAGAATGATCTGGTATTCACTGCTATTAATAACATGATTAATTTCTCCATGGTTTTTCTGAATTTAGGATTTTCGTAAAGGATACATTTCTGAACATTTGATTATTTAATCAAAGGATAGGAATAGTATGATTATATGAGCATTGACCTGATTCTTTGATGATGTATATTTCCTCTTTACAATTCATATACTCTAATCAAGATCTAAAATCATATAAAAGACATGGTCTGTTAAGACTCTGGTTTAGGTTGTGTGTCGTGACTCATGTCTATAATCCCAGTACTTTGGGAGGCCAAAGTAGGTGGATTTCTTGAGCCCAGGAGTTTGAGACCAGCTGGGAAACATGGTGAAACCCCATCACTACAAAAAATACAAAAATTAGCTAGATGTGGTGGTGCATACCTGTAGTCCCAGTTACTCAGAAGGTTGAGGCTAGAGTATGGATTGAGCCCGCGAGGTTAAAGCTGCAGCGAACTGTGATAGTGCCACTGCACTCAGTCTAGGTGACAGAATGAGAGCGTGTCTCAAAACAAACCAAAAAAGACTTGAGCTTCTCTCCAGACTTCTGAACTTGGTGTCATCACCTTGATGGATCTGCATCCTGAAAGTCGTTGCAAGTATTGTTGGTTGCAACCATTGGATTATGGGCAAACAGACACAGTTTTTTCCTGAGTGGTTTCCCACTCAAGAGGTGGGAGGGGCAGAGTAAAACAATTTTAAAGCAATATCCAAGATTATCAATCAATATTATTTGCCAATAGCTTGAAAATGTGAGGAGATACAATAACACTTAGGACACAGAATCTGTTATTTTATTTTCTGTTCCTAAAATACACACTTTTTGGACTGTGCTCTTATAAAGTTTATAATGACTTCTATACAGAATGTTTGGATCCAATATGAAGACCTTTATGACCAAGAAATTTGATCATAGCAATATTGTTTACCTATTTTTCTCCTTTAGAAGCCCACTTTTTGTAAATAAAATGTTAGTATTTTTATTCATTTTACTGTTTGAGACTGTTTGCTTTTCACTAACCTTTTATTACTGTACAAATATTTTCCTGTGTTGTTATGAGGGAATCCTCCTATTAGCTTCAATTCTGTAGTGTCATAATCACACAAAAGGCTGAAGTACTGATTATGCCTCAGATAATGTAGTTGTTAATGATCAACTTAATGTTAAAAGCCATTACTGCTCATTGACATAATTCTGAGAACATTATACTGTAGAAGTGCACCTTTTGTGTGGAAACAGAATGACAAAATTGAAATGTTAAAAGTTGAGTGTCTGAATAATAGCCTGTGAAATCATTTAGACAAGACCATTGTTGCCTCTATTGTTCAAAGACTAGAGAGTGACAGGATGAGACAAAAAAGAAGAAACACCACCACAGCTTCACTTGCAGGTTTGAAGGGAGATGGAAAAGAAAGAGAATCCCTGTTTGTTTCTGTCTTCCTGTAGGGTCTTCTCCTAACAATAGAGCACCCTCCTCTGGCCACTTGCCAAAAGGGGATGCCTGCTTGGGTTTTGATTGGCAGGATCAGAGCCAGGCAGAGGGATGCTGTAAGTGCGTTGCAAGAATTTTCCCAGTACAATGTTGTCTGAGAGTGACCCGGACCAGTCACCCGTGGCTTCCTCCATGTTGCATGCTCAAGGGCTTTAGGTCATGGCATTTGAAAGCTGGAAACAGACTATGGGAAGGCGGAAGTGTACGGTCACCTTCCCAAACAAGCTGTTAGCTCACTTTAATACTTTGCCACTGGTGTCTGTCTTCTTTAGTATCATTGGTCAATTTTGATCTGGAGGATGGAGGCAAGCCAACAGAGAGTCGAGAGACAGAAGATGGTGTGTATGTGATACGGTGGGGAAGGGACATATGGGAGCCTCCATGCTTGTTTCGTGGAATCAATGGGAACTAAAACAGAGATACAGTCCATTGCTGGCTGGGTCATTTAGCACTTTCCGTGGTCAAAGACCTAATTCATGACCTTGACTGATCGTTGAACAATTTTCATATTTGGTCATAACAGCAACAAGTGAACAAGCGTAGATGGACTACAACTAGTTCTTCATTGTTACTAGAACTATCCAATCCTTAGAATCTGTTTCCAGTGAGTGAGTGACAGTTATCTTCATATAATAATATTCATGTTTCCATAAACATTCTATTTTCCAGGCATGGTTCTAAAGACTTCCTATGTACTAACAGAGGAAATTTTACTAAAGGAATATTTCGCTAAAATGCATACTGGCGTCAGATTATCAGAGTGGAAGAATAATTGTATGCTTACAAGGGATGAAAACGTGTTCATAATGTACTTCAGTTTTACAGAAAAAATGGAATTATGCTTGAAAATATTGTTTAAGAAAGTGGAGATATTTGTTATATACTTTAAAAAGGTTTCTATGAGATTGAATTATGGGCCTGGGCAACATAAGTAGGACTGTGTCTCTATAAAAAATAAAAAAATTAGCCTGGCATTGTGATGCATGTCTGTGGTCCCAGCTTCTTGGGAGGCTGAGGTAGGAGGATCGCTTGAGCCCAGGGGTTCGAGTTTGCGGTAAGCTATGATGTCTCCACTGCACTTCAGCCTGGGTGACAGAGTGAGACCCTGTCTCTAATAAATAAATAAACAAAATATAACAAAACTGAATTATGTATAAAAATTTTTATTGACATTGATTTTTTCAAAGGGAAATTTAATTTTTAGAGCAGTTGTAGAGCTACAAAAATATTGCAAAGAGAGTACAAAAAGTTGCTATATCCCCCATACTCAGTTTTACCTATTATTAACATCTTACATTACTATGGCACGTTCGTTATAGTTAATGAAACAATATTAATACATTATTGAAGTCCGTAACTTATTCAGATTTACCCAGATTGTTCCTACTGTCTTTTTTCTATGAATCTTATTAAAATAGCACAATATTTTGTTGTCATGTCTCCTTAGGTTCCTCTTGGCTGTTACAGTATCTCAGATTTTCCTTGTTTTTGACAACCTTGACAGTTTTAAGAAGTACTGGTTAAGTATTTTGTAGAATGTCCTTCGATGGGGATTTGTTTGATGCTTTTTTAAATGAATAGACTGATTTTATCAGGATAATTTTTACTGTTACTGAAAAGACTTTTGGACTTCTGGCATATTAGTTTGTGGGGGAACAGCTTATAGTCTGTAATTAATGAAGAAAAAATCATTTATTTAGGGCAAGGGAGTGTTGAAGATTGGACTGATATATGGATAGGTCCCAATGAGTTGGCAGGTATGTAAGACAAAAATTTCAGAATTCGTTCTGAAAACATTAATTCCTTTCTTTACTCAACAGACATTCACAGAACACCCACTGTTTGCCAGTCACTGAGCACAAGGAATACAAATCTGAACTAGTGACAGGAAGATTAGCTTCTCAAATTGCCATGCAAAAAATGTTTTCCATTAAAGCTTGAGAAAGAAGGGAATCTGACAATTTCTTTCCAAAACCTATAACGGTGTCTATATTGTTACTCTCTTCAATTAAAACCTACTTCTTAATTTTTCTCCCAGCAGATATGGAGATTAATAACAAATATTTATTAATACCATTCTATATCGCAAAGCAAAGTTTTCCTTAATAAAAAAATTAAGTGGGTTTTTAAATTCTTGCTCACATGCACCTTTTTTGTGTGCCTTCCCAATTACTCCTTTCAAAACATTTATGCAAGTTTACCTGCATTAGACCTTATACTCCTTTTTCAAACTTCTTATTTTGAAATGATTTTAAGTGTACAGAAAAATTGCAAAAATAAAAATAAAAGAGTTCACTTTTTATTCAGCTTCCTCTAATGTTAACAATGTAACATAATCAAAGTACAATGATTAAAATGAGGAAATTAACATTGATACTTTTTTCTGAATTATAATTCATATTTGCATATCACCAGTTTCTTCATGAATGTTCTTTTTCTGTTTCCTGATCTGGTCCAAGATCCTACACTCTGTTTAACTGCTGTGTCATCTTAGTTTTTTTCAGTCTGTGACAGTTCTTCAGTCTATGTATTCTGTGATGTTGACATTTAAAAAAATAACATTTCCATGAGCAGTTGTATTGTAGAATGTCTCTCAATTTGAATTTTACTAATATTTTGCAATGATTAGATTGAAATTATGCATTTCGGTAAGAATATCACAGAAGTAATGGTGTATCCTCAGTTATCACAGAGGGGGGTACTTAATGTTGATATGACTCATTACTCATGGTGTTAACCTTAATCACTTGGTTAGAATAGTATCTTCTGGATTTTTCCATGGTAAATTTACTGTTTTTTTCCATAGTAATCAATAATACTTTGAGACTAGGCAAATACCTTGTTTTTCGTATTTTTTTTTATGTGTCCCCTGTTCTTATCATTTGAAGGACTTGACTCAATATCATCTAAAAATCAGTCCTATAAATTGAGCAATTCCTTTAAAAGAGACTGATATTTGAGATTTTTTAAAACAGGTATTGGTGTGTTGTTACTTAGATTTATAAAATAAGTTCATGAAAGATACAGCATTTTCTTTAATCAAATTGTGTGGGGGAAAAAATAGGTTGTCAGTGAAAACAACAGCTCCCATAAATTATGCTTGGGATAAGTAATACTTAAAAACAAACAAACAAACAAACAAACAAAAAACCACCTAAAGTCAGAGTACAATGAAGGTGTTCTGTAGTTGGCCATGTACCTAAACACATGCAGAACATATATATTAATGCTGGTGAATTTATATTCACCAACATTTAACTCCTTAGTTTTTCAGAAGTAGACTCTAAGCTTTCTTCTTAGAATATTCTATTCTGCCTCAAGAATTCTATTCTAATGCTATTGAGAAGAGTTACTTTAAAATCAGGCCCATTTACTACTAATGAATTAGGATACATTAGCAGTAACTACACTGGATCCTAATTAGAAAAGGACAAACTGCTTTGGGAAAAAGTAGGTCTAAATCTTTCTTTTGCTATGCAATTATGTAATTTTCAAAGTTAATATTTTTCTAATAGCCCTCTGTTTTAATTCTCCATGTCTTTTTATTTAATACTCTGGATATCTGCTCCAACTGTCTCCTCTGCTGCATCGTCCTTTCTAACAGAGTTGACTTGGGTAAGTTGTTGCCATATGTCACCCCTCTTCCCCATAGACTTCTAGACTTTTAGTACCAAGTGTTTTCTTTATTGCTTATAATTAACTACTTTTTGAATGTATTGTTTTTAGTTTTTATTCACTTACTTATATACTGATGTTACCCCTACATTATTTACTAATGTATTTATGTTCTGTCATTACACTCAAATCACCCCCAAAGACACACATTGAGTTTATTCATTCACTTGCTTCAATCTGTGCTGATGTAAAACATAGGCTAGGCTAGGTGGAAAATGTGAAGGTAAATGAGTCAGATTCCTGTTTTCCAAAACTTATTCCATCAGAGAACATTTTGAGGAAACATCTTTGAATTTGGGCTGGCTTTTGAATGAAATCTCAGATTTTTGGGGGAAGGCTAGAATGTATCTTAGCATATGTAAAATTTCTATAGAGGATAAATATATTGTCTTGCATTCTAGTGGGAAATTAGCAGATTTTATTGATGATGATGATGATGATTATTATTATTATTTTAGAGACAGAGTCTCACTGAATTGTCCAGGCTGGAGTGCAGTATTACTATCATGTCCTTGAACTCTTGGGCTTGCAGGAGCCTCCCAGATAGCTGAGGCTAGAGGTGTGTTCCAGACACCACACCTAGCTAATTTTACTTTTTAAAAGTTATTATTTTTTAAATTTTTTTGGGTAGAAATGGGGTTTTGCTATGTTGCCCAGGCTGGTCTTGAACTCCTGGCCTCAAGCAATCCTCCCACCGCCTCCTCCCAAAGTGCTGGCTTGGGCCCACTGCACTTGGCCTAATAATTAGTCAATTTGCTAGAATCTAGAGGTGTGTGTGAGTGAGGAAAGAGGGAGGGAGGATGCAGAGAGAGAATGACGGACCGAAAGAGGGAACAAAGAGAGAGAGTGAGTGGGGTACGTAGAGCTGAAGTAGAGACTGGAAGGAAACCCAAGTTGTTCAATAGCAAATGGAACTTGAGAAGGTCAGGAAGAGCTCCGTGGAGGAGCATGAAAGAGGAGCAAATGAAATTCACTTGCTCGCTTTGACGAGGTGAAAAGAAATAGCCTTAGTTTATTTGTGTGCTTCTGAACCTTGGTGCACCCACCACTAATTCAGAGGCTGTGGGAAATCCAGATGCAGTTGTTGTTCTCTTAGAGCTCCATTAGGACCCGATCCAGCCCCTGCTAACATACCAGGAGGCTGCATTGGCAGCAAACTGATCCACTCCTAATGTACTTGAGGGGAAAACTTAATGCCTTTGCTGTGCCATTTGAATGTTTTTGTTTGAAAGAGCATATAGATTATTTATAGTCCACCAAATAAACCTGAGGGTCTTTTAATAAACTCATAGATTAAGTTGCTCAAAGGAGTTTATTGAAATAATATCTGATTTTTTCCATGACAATGACATTCCATGAGTTTATGGCTCTATCCCATGAGGAACAGGATTTCCCACCTTACCCCATGGTATCTGTGTATCATTTCAACATTCAGAAGAAATGAAAGCGAGGCTTTTGGTCACTATACCAGCTTCTCTCACAATGTTTTTTTCTCAAAAATAAAAACACAGATTAAAGCAAGTGAAGGGAACTGATTAAAAAAAAAAAATTGGGAAGAGCCGAGTGAACTGCCTTCTAAGGCAAGTAAGTTTAAGCTTTTTGATTAACCTGCTTTGGGGAAGAATGTGAGTTTTATACCTCGTAGTCGTTTTTGAAAGACACCACATCTTTTCTGGTCAGAATATTAGGGATTTAGGGAGTTTGGCTTGGGTCGGATCCAAGAAAGAGCAACAAGGATGTAAAAATCCATGTCATCATAGCCAGAAGCTTTGATTTCAGCTACATTTATTTATTCTCTGATGCACTGGAAGAGCTCACAGTTGTCTGAGAGTGTGGGATTATTGTTCACACCACTCACGTCACCTCTGCAGTTCACCCCACACTCCCACAGGGGACCATTTCAGCATCTCTTTCAGAATTATGCTTGTTTCCCTTTTCTTAAAATTAAACCACTTCTTTACAGTGAGTTGCTTGAAATCTAAAATTTTAAGAAGTTCCCCAATATTTTGCCCATTTTACCTTTATATTTTCCCCTGTCAGTACTTTGACCCCAAATTCCCCTCATCCTTGTCAGAGGTCTTCTTTGCTCCAGCTGTCTCTTCAAATCTCACATCTCACTTGAAATTTCATTTAAAATCTCTAGCCTCTCCCTACTTATTTCTCCCTTGGCTGCCATTTATTTAACTTTATAGTGACATTTTCTAACTCCATAAAGTCTTCTGAGGTAACAATCTTTATGAAACACACATGATTCTATTGTATTTTTTTTTTCCAAAGGAGAACACAGCCAGAAAAGAACAATGAAGAACTGTTTTATTTCAAATAGGACAAATTAATAAGAAAAACATAGACCTATCAGAGTGAGAAGGAGTTTTAAAAAATCATCTTGTCAAAGACCCTCATTTGATAATGAGGAAACTGAATCCCAGGGAGTTGGAGTTATTTTTTCCAAAGTGACATACGTCATGCAGCTGAGGCTGGAGTTGGATTTTCTCACTCACTTTCCAGTTTTCTTTCCATTCCGCCATACTGCTTTTCCTAGACGTTTGCTTTGAATCAGGAGTGCTGAGACATAGCAGTTCACTTGGAATGGTTTCTGGAATGATTTCACTCATCGAATAGCTATTCATGGGACCCACTGTAGCCACTGGTTAGGCACTAGGGATGCACATTAAATAGTCCTATGTCCCTCTCTCATGGGGCTTACATTTAAGTGAAGGAGATCAATGACAAATAAACAAGAGAATCTGGAATGCCAGGTAGTGGTATGAGCTATGAGGACAAATGAAGAGATACAAGAGATAGAGAGAGCGAACAATTGGGTGGGTGTATATTAGGGTTCTCCAGAGAGACAGAATCAGTAGGATATATATATATAATACCTATATATATATAGACATATATATATATATAGAGATATATATATATGATGGGAATTGGCTCATTTGACTATGGTGGCTGAAAAGTTCCACCCCAGGCTACCTGCAAGCTGGAGACCCTGGGATGCCCATAGTGTGGTTCAGTCCAAGCCTGAAAGCCTCAGAACCAGGGGAGCCAAAAGTGTAAGTACTGGAGTCCAAAGGCTGGAGAGCCCGGAGTTCTGCTGTTCAAGGGCAAAAGAATAATATCCCAGCTCCAGCAGAGAGAAAAGAAATTGCCTTTCTTTGCCCTTTTTCCCCACATCTGGGCCCTTAACCTATCAGATGGTGCCCAGTCACATTGAGATGGTATTCCCTACTCAGGCCTTCGAGTCATACACCAATCTCCTTTGGAAACACCTTCACAGACACACCTAGAAATAATGCTTGACCAGTTCTTTAGGTATTTTTTAATCCAGTCAAGTTGACGCCTAAAGTTAACCATCATGGGTATGTGGGTTTGGGGTAGAAAGGCCAGGGTGGACCTCTTTGAGGAGGTAACATTTGAGCAGAGGTCTGAATGAGCTGAAGGAGAGACGCATGAGATCATCTAGGAAAGAACCTTCCAGGCAAAGTGACCAGAAAGTGCAAAGACCCTCAAGTGGGTAGGAATACAAATGAGTTTCATTTTGAGAATACAGGCATAGCTTTTGAATTACGCGGAGAGGTTTTTTTTGTTTGTTTGTTTTTACTATGTATCAACTAACTAAAATCAAGAACACTTGCATTCTAACAGACAACACTTTTAGGACCGGTTTGTGCCAGATTCACTAGTTTTCCCTTTCTTTCATTATAAAAAGTCTGGGAAGTGGGGCATAACCTTCTTGCTACAAAGACACAGTAGAGAGAATCATATTTGAGTGTGGAGATTTCATAACTAAACAGAACCATCCTAAAAATCTAGGTTTAGCTTTTAGTTAAGTGGTACTGTCAAAGACAAAGTTTATATAACTGGCAGAACCAACTGTTGGAGCTCAGTGCTGACTTTCCACATTGTAACCCAAAGGGTATGCCACAGGGGATCTTTATGAAGCCGGCCAATGGTCTCACAGAAAGAGACTCAGGAGGGTAAGAGGAGACTTGGTCATGAGCTGCTGCTGTTTTTGTAAACTGATGTCCTGGGATCCGTGATCCCACAATAAGGAAAAGGCTAGCCCATTTTGACCTTTACAGCCTGTTGCAAAGTCATTGCTGAGCTATTATTTGAGTAGATTGAGGTAGAATAATGTTCAACTCAGCTTCCTGGAGCTGCATTTGAAATGCAATTAATTGACTGCTGTTAGTTGTCAATTAACATTTATTATCAATTAGTTCATCAAATTGATTAGTTGGCAGGACCTTAAAGTCTAAATGCACTCCTTTCCATTATAAATATGTCTATAAGAGTAAAAGCTACTCACTAATTGATGTCAAACTGGAATTGCTTATGTCGTACTTGAGTCTTGTCCATATTGCATTTTAAAATCTATATCAAGCAAACTTGGATAATACATGTAAGGTTCACACTTTTAAAATGTGCCTCGTTGTAATTGTTTTTTTGTGGGGATAATCAGTAAATAAGCCAGGTTGAAACTTTATACTGATGTCAGAAGTAATAGGACTTGTAGTTTTATATTCATATGTCTAGAATGATTTTACTTTGGGAAAAAAGCATTCTGTCTCAGTGTTGCTGAATTTTTTGTACATATTTAAGGCTTGCATGTATCAGTTTTGACATTTTGTGAGTCAACTAATATAAGGATGGAAGCTTTCAATAGCTATCTAGAGGAAGGTAAAATATGTGTATATACTTTGCAACGACTCCTATTTGAAAGACAAGCATATATATGTTTATATATTTTTGATATTTTTATCACCTCCCCTCTCCCCAAGAAACTTTTCTATAATATACCCGCTTTCTAGGCTCTTCAGCACCCTATCCATTATCTAAAGTCTAATTAATAGATTTTCAATTTCCTCTTCCATTCCTCCCTTTGGTTAAAACAACAACAACCACCACCACAACAGCAGATATACCACTATTTAAAAAGATACATTTCTTTTTTGGGGAAAGGAAACTTACAGACAAATATTTAGCTTTCAGCATATGACATTTTTCTTTATCTTTTGTACAACTTGGGAAGCATGGAAGGAAACTAAAATCTACCCCCTATCTATTTAACAAAACCCAAGATACCTACAAGGGATTATTCATTTTTATTGCCTTTGTGCAAAAAGATAATTCCTGCCTCCTCCCACCCCAAATTGTGACCTAAATATGGCTGAAAGACACAACATGTGACCTGCTTAGCGCTGCCTGCCATGGCCTCGAGCCACAGCAGGAACTCTATTAGAGGGAACGGCACAGATGCTACCAGATGGCCAACATATTGTCCAGAGATGACCCGTGTATAATTGCAGAAAGTTCAATACGTTCAGGTTTTGAATTTAATGGCATTGACCACCTTACCTACTGCTGCTGCATGCTTTATTTAAGGTGGAAATATAGTTTAAGAGAGAGTAAGGGAACTCCTTACAATGTTACCTTCTGCCTTTTGCCAAGCACCAAATTGCCTAAAGGTGGGATTCCAGGTGTTCCCAGCTACCTGAACTATGAGCAATGTGCGCCCTATTTGCTTGGCCTTCATTATTTGAGTAGAGAGCTTTGCTTTTTAATCAACTTAGCAACAGATAACATTTCCCAAATACACATAATGCATTTTCGTGATTCTGGCTTTTTTGGGAGGAGAAAAGGGGGATGATGGATTGGGTGGATTGCTGCTTTAGCCTTCTCTGGGTTACTTGTACCAAAAGTTGATTGAATTTAATTACTTCACTTCCTCTACAGCAACTTCAGTTCTAACAATGTAAGATACCAGTGGTGGATCTAGTTCCCATAAATGTATATTTCCTGTCATATAATACTTTATTTTGGGGGGCATATTAAGTTGATTTTGCTGCATATACAAATACATAGTCACTTAAAAACAAGAATATGTATGGGCTTTAGTTACTAAGAATTTGAACCTTTTCTCTCTGAAGAAGAATGGCAATTGTACGTTATATAAGGATAGAGAACCATTGTTTCAGTTTCCTTTTGCAGGCTGTTATTTCTTAAAATGTTTCTGCTAAGCAAATGTAATCACGATGGCATGCGTTATTAATTCAAAATAGCTTCTCAAATGGCTCAAGCTCTGGGATGGCAGCATGTCTGTTGCAATGTCATTTGTCATAATTCTTTGCTCTTATATAGTGCCTTTTCTCCAAGCCACTCACATACTACATTTGCTTTGTGTCTATATTCAAGACAAAAGATAAATCCTTATTTTGTTTGAACTTTCCAATCTATTGCATCTTTTCATATTTACACTGCACTATCTACTGATAGGTCTGATTGGTTTCCTTGATAAGTCCTGGAAAAAGAATTCATGAAATTGTCAAGGAAAATTATATTCTTCTGCAATAATCTGATTTGAGAATGAATTTTATGGTGGAAGCCATTTTACAGTACATTCAGTGATGTTTTTCTGACACTTGTCATCATTAATTGTGCTTTACAAAGTCCCACTTCTTATTTAAAATCTGAATCCGAATTATTTGTACCAAAAGAAGTACATGTTAAGTGCTTGAAATAACCTTGGATTTTTTTTGGTTAAGAGTATGTTTTCATGAAAACAGTTAAATGCTGTTAAACAAAAATGAATAATTGTAGAATTAAAAAGATATTCTAAGTTATTGTTTTATGATTTGAACTTGCTGATCAGCATTTCAGGACATCACAAACCTGATTGGGTAGTGTCCCTTTAAAAGCAGACTGGCAGCTGCTGTCAAAATGGAACGCACCCCCAAAACTTGCTGTTTATTCATATCCCAGTTAAAGCTGAAACAAACAACTGAAACTAATCACGCTTGAAGTTGGGTATCGCCTTTGTGAGCTTTATGAGCCTATTTTTCTGAAATTAGAAATTGCCTGAGTGAAATGTTTCTAGCTAAACTGCTTTCTACTGAAGTCATGATTTTTACAGTCAGATAAATGCCCCTTAAGCTCCATTTATGTAAGCGTCAGTGACATCCAGTGGCTAGCAGGCTGATCACAAGTGCATCTCCCTGCAGTGTGAGGGGCCCATGGTACAGAGGTAGAGATGGCACTGGCAACCACTCTGCAGTTGATAATGTTGTTTCTACTCAAGAAAGTTGGTTTTACCAAATGTGGCCCTCTGATTAGGTTGACTAAACATTCCACCCTGAACTTTGAAATAGCATTGATAGAAATGAGATTTGAAAATTGGAAATAAAATTGCATGTAAGGGCTACATAGGAAAATGCCATTGCTTGGAAAACATAATTAGCATCTACGCTAAACCCGAAGCTTGAAACTCTGCAGGTGTTATTTAGAAATGGTTATCGGGGAGCTTACACAGCTTTCAGTTACACAAAGAGGACTTGTAAATTCTAGTGAGATTGGTTCATTACGCAGAGTTGGATGATGTTGCAGCTAATGTTTCAAACACATATGCTTCATAAAATGGTCCACCTTAATTTGAAAAAGGTATTACTTGCAATTATGTCAGCTATATAAATTTATTTGCAGACAGTCAATTCATATTGATCATAACCTGACCTCACAATGACCTTGAGGAAAGGTAGTCTGTGATGGGTATAGATATTGGGATCAATACCAGAGTGCAATCGACTACACCTAGTTACTGATAAATGAAGTAAAAAGGTACACTATTTTCAGAAACAAAGATAATAATGCTCATTTAGTCAACCGTTTGTAAAGGTTTAATATTGATACATGTAGTTATAATGACATCCTCGGGCATTTTCAAGTGGCAGAAAACAATAGGGTAAGGAGTCACTGAACACATTAAGCAGAAAGAATCATTACTTTCCAACTCCAACAAAGACATTCCACAATATTTGTGTCAACAATGCTGAGAACCAGGGCATTCTCTAAGCCATACAGAGAGAGACCACAGTTTCAACTGCACGAGGCTGTCTGCTTCAGTGTTCTTCTCTGTGTGCCAGGTCTTGTGAAATGAAGCACCGTATTACGTGGGAACAAAGCCTCCAGGACCACACATTGTACGTTAGTACTACCCTCTCTTGCACATTTGCGGTGGAATTAGCTTGCCTATCCACAGGTATAACCAACTGTAATCATGAGGAAGAGAGCATTTGGTCTCAGCGCATCTGCTCCATGTTGATGCATTCCCCTCTGCTATGGAAAGTTAAAAGAAAGGATGTTAACAAAAATTTCCCCCAATTGTTCCTTTCTCTTTGCTGGGAATTCCACAGAGTGAGCACTTGGCAAGTTATGCAGAACCTAAGTAAATAGAATCCATTGGCAAAATGGTAACAGGTTGTGCAGCTTAATTGGAGGAGAGAAGTTCAGGAGCCAGCCCGGTGTCTGCTGCACCCAGTTGGTAAATTGTGCCTGTGGTGAGAACAGAGTGATTTTGCAGTAAGCTCATTTTGGGTAACTAGTCAGCCTGCTACTGTGAGCCAAGAAATATGAGGATTTGGTTTCAGTGTGTTTTTCTTTTTTCCTTTTTTTTGGTGTAAAATATATTTCTATATCTTAAGCTTTGTTTATCTTTTGCCAGTATAATTTTGAGAAATCGGTGCCAGCACTCTGATATTGTCTTCCTAAGGGAGGGAAATGCTGAGAGACATTTGTGGCTATTAAAACCTGCAAACAGAAGGAAAAGGCTCTGTTCGCATAGATTCCACTTGAATGTTTTCCCTGAATGCTTAAGTTTCTTAGGTGGTCCCTACAGTTAATCTCCTGGTCCCAGGCCTCAAGCCACATGCTTTTTCACATGGTCTTCCTGTTTTGCAGGCCAGCTAGTCATTTGCTACCTGCTTTTGCTTCTTCCGCTCTCATGAAGCTATTTATTAATAAACCTGTGTTTTCAATATGGCATGACATCAATAAACCTCCAAGTGGTTCCGTTAGTCAGCATTCTGGGAAATCCTATGCTATATTGGAGAACTGTAAATCTCCATTATTGCTTCCCATAGCACAAATAAAGAATACCCTCTTACCTCCACGACATCCTCTGCTCATTTTAAAGGGTGAATGCATATTCTCCCACAGGCGCTGCGAGCTGCTGAACTTGTGTTTGTCAGCAAGTGGAGTGTCGCTGACACTGAAGATACCCTGAAACACCTATAATCAAGGGACATGCTAATTTCAGGTATTAAGAACCAAATTACTTCAGCGAGCTTCAGTCTTCCGTTTTCCTGAAGTCTTTAACCAATTGGAGGGACAGGCGAATTCTGGACTTTAGATTTTTCTGTTCTGCAGCTGTGGGATCTGATTTCCAGCGTGTTATTAACTGTCACAAAGAAAATGTCAGTAATTAGAAAGGTAAGAATAGACTTTTAGATACCTTTTTGGTATCAGACAGAAACAGTAGAATAATCTTTGTTGTTTATACCAACTAAAAAACTTCTGGTATTTACTACTTAAGACAAGGGTGATAATAGCATTTCCACACAACCGTAAAAAAGGGTTTGGCCAGTGAATGCTGTGGCTTCTCTCTATTTTTATGACTTCCCCAGGAGAAAGCACAGTGGCAGTTAGGACAGAGGGATGATAGCTTGGAGGAGCTGTCTGAAACTGTCTTTGACTCTGAGCCTGGGTTTCCCAGAGGGATACCTTTAAAACTACAAGTGGTACATATTTGACATGAGGAAACTGACTTTTAATATTTCTAAAGGTGCTTTTAATAAAGCAGATTTAGGTATCCTAAGAAAAATTTCTTTCTAATAGCCTAGAAATCCCTGACCACTCTGGAACTGGTCTCTTTATATCTGACATCCCCAGCTAACTTCATGACAGGGCCCATTAGTTTGGGGATGTCACAAATAGCTCAACTATGAGTTTCTGACCATCTTGCCTTGCCCATATCTGCTGGCCTGGCTCTGGGCTCTGACCAGGGGCCTTCCTGCCTGCCTAGATACTAGCTAAGTTATTAGAAGGCAAAGGCCTATCAATTTTTGCTGCCAACCTTCTACTTTGTATTCTAATTTCATTTTTGGTAAGAATCTCCACTAAGAACAGGTAGCTGTCAGTTATTGTCAGGGTCCTGTGAATTTCCTATCTCCCAGCTACTATTTGTTGACCCCACCTGGGCTAAACCACCTTAGCTGGTCTCTGGCCTGCTTCTTTGGCTGATCTTCCACTGTCCGTGGTCAGTTGTTGTTTTTTCCAGATTCCATTTCAGTTATATGTGCTCTTCTGCCTCCTCTCAGTCACCACCATGGTCCCTGGGATTCTGGAACCTCCCATACTGGCATTGGGCAATCCCATGTTCCAGATTGTCCCTTAGAACCCACCTCTCCATTAAAGCTCCAGTATTTTATTCAGTCAGAGCAATTTTATGTATCGGATTGCCTAACAATGAATCCCTGGTGAATTAATGAATTATTCTATTGCAACTACATAACATTTGCATCTTATAATAGGAATAGTGAGAAGCTGCAAAGATTTTCTCTATACTGGGGATCAAGGGAGGACATTTAGACCTGGTGTTTTTTTGTAGCATCCCTTGAGAAATACCCTAATCCAGATATGTGTAGGATCAGCTATCTACAGCATGATATCCCAATGTGTCTATGCATGCCCCCATGTAGGGCAGAAAGGCAGCAGCAGCAGGGGATGGCAGAGTGGATTTTAACTAAAGACGAGAGATGGGCATTCCAGACACGTGCCATTTGATTTAGACCCTGATTCTTCTTGCTGGATTCCCACTCATGCCTATGTTGAACAATCTCAACTTGCTGGAAGTGTGTCCTGAATTGTACCTTCTGGTAATTCCACGTCATTATAAGTAAATGGAATTCCTTTGCTGGAGGCCTTTTGCTCTGACAGGGACAAATCATTCTTGGTGAGAGACAGAAGATGTCGAGGAAGATGAACTCTCAATTATGCAGCTCATCCCAGCTGTGCCAAGCAAGTGGGAACACCCAATATACAAGATCATTTTCCAGGACTCAAGGCTTTTGTTTTTCCATAACCCTGAATCCTGGGACTGGAATCCCAAATGTCTTGACATGAAAATAATTTTTTTTAAACAAGATGAAATTTCCCATTTATCACTAAATGAAATTCCCCTCCAGAGGAGAATGCCTTCGTAGATTTTCTGCTAGGATCCACCTGCTAGAAAAAGAAATACCTTAGATACATTATAAGAATTGCAGAATTGCAAAAGCAATAACACTTTACCATATTAATTAATTTTGAATTACAGTCGAAGTCTTGTATAAGTGCATATGACATCCATGGTAATGCCAAATTAATTCTTTATGATCAGTGCTATTGCAATCAATACTAAATGAATTCATAATGATAAGATACTTAAAATAAAGAGTTACCACAAAAACAATAAAAAGACCATCATCATCCCAACTATAGCACACTAATAAAGTTTTAGCTCAATAAGCTAGTGCTATCCATGACAATCAATGGCAGATACTTAATTTATTTCTACTTGTCCCTGTCTTACTTTTCCTGTAAGGGCTGTGTAAAGCATACTCCTTTGATTCTACTGTAAATTGTGTAGAGAGAAATAAATACAGTACTCTTATTATTCAATAATTTTGCTGTAGCATTTACTTTGCATATCACCTCTGCCAAAGAACTCATGGCAAATTATACACACCAATCTAGTTCCAAATGGATTCCTTTTTGTCTCTATTTCCTCCTCATGAGAACTATGTAATCTTCTCTGAATCTCCTCTCCTCTTTCATTGATGAAGCTATTTGTAGTACATATGGGGTTAAAGACTAGAAGATGACTTCACTGGTCTTTACATTTTCACTTTTTCATTTTAATAATGCCAAAAGACACTGTGTGGATGGAAACTAATGACTTTATCATATCTATCCTTTACTGTGCATTAAAGAAACAGTCAATCCTGAAGATAAGAAGTAACAACTTCCTCCCTCCTCCCTCCCTCCCTCCCTCCCTCCCTTCCTTCCTTCCTTCCTTCCTTCCTTCCTTCCTTCCTTCCTTCCTTCCTCCCACCCTTCCTTCCTTCTTTCCTTCCTTCCTTCTCTCTCCCTCTCTCCCTGTTTGAGCATCTTCCATATGTCAGTGATATTCTGGCCTGGGCCCTAGAAGTAACAAAAAAAATTAATCCTTACCTTCTAGCTTAGATAGAATCAAGAAAAGAGTACTGAGCTTGGTCAGGCATGGCAGCTCAAGCCCGTAATTTCAGCACTTACAGAGGCCAGGTCAGGAGGATTCACTTGAGGCAAGGAGTTGAAGACTAGTCTGGGCAACATAAAGAGACCCTGACTCTATTACAAATTTAAAAAAAAAATTACTGGAGTTGGCATCAGGTTGAAGCAAATCTTAGTTTTTAAATTTTATTTGTTATTTGATCTTGGGCACTGTGGCAGAGGCAAATTTCATTTCAGATCTTTTCTTCTTGGGAACATGGACAGCTATACTTCCCAAATCCCTTGCATGTAAATGGACTGTATGAGTAGTCCTGGGCAATGAATGGTGTGTAGAAATTATGTGCGTCACTTCTGGGCTAAGCTAGTGAAACTTCCTATGTACTAGTTCAGTCCTTTCTTGCCCATAACAAGGCCTCATGTTGGGGTGGTAGAGTCATAAGATAGAAACAGCCTGGATTGCTGAGTCCCTGTGTATTAGTCAGGGTTCTTCAGAGAAACACAACCAAGAGGATACAAAAGATGACATAAAAGAAGCGATTTAACATGGGAATTGGCTCATATAGTTATAGAAACCAAGAAGTTTTATGATCTGTTGTCTGCAAGCTGGAGAACCAGGAAAGCCGGTAGTGTAATTCCAACCGAAGACCTTAGAACCAGGGGAGGTGACAGTGTAAGTCCCAGTCCACAACTGAAGTCTTGAGAACCAGGTTGGGGCTACTGGTGTAAGTCTGGAGTCCAAAAGCTGAGAGACAGGAGCTCCCATGTCTGAGGGCAAGAGAAGATGGATGTCCCAGCTCGAGAGAGAGAGAGAGAGAGAGAGAGAGAGAGAGTGTGTGTGTTTGGTTCTTCTTTATTGGGTCTGCTGATTCAAATGCTAATCTCTTCCAGAAACACCCTCATAGACATGCTTAGAAATAATTTCTACCAGCTATCAGAGTCAGGTTGACTTAATCCAGTCAAGCTGACACAAAATTAACCATCACACACATTGCAAGGAAAATAACTGCCTTGGAAGGTACCTAACCTGTGGTGGACTTTGTGTGATAGAGAAACAAAAGTTGTTTCTTTCTTTAGGAGTTGCTTGCTACTGTACCATGAGTCTAACCAATCCTATCTAAAATAGGTAGGTGACCTCTGTGAGTATCCATTTCTTCATCACAAAACAGGGATAATGTATTTCTTACTTACATAATGAAGTTCCTGAGAAAATCAGTGAAGATAACTAACGTATCACACACACATTAATTAAGTCAGAGTTATGCAATGGCTGAGTTGAACTATTCTGGATTCAAGAATTATAACTCACAATTTCATAAGATTCATTTGGCCCAGGTATCTGTCTGTCTATCATAACACCAGGAGATGTTGTTTAACTAAAGATTTTAGAAAGATGAAATGATTTCTTGAAAGTGATTAAAGCTCATGCTCTATAATGAGAGTTGCATGTAAGTTGCATGTAAAAATATGAGTTGCCACAATGGGCTCTCATATGGGTCTCCTGTTTCTCTTCCTCAGGGCTGGTGATACTCACACACTTCTCTCATCCAGAGCTTCATGGGTGAATTCCAAATTCTTCTGTCCCATGATCTGCATCAAGGCATCTAATTTATACTTAAAAGCTTTTGTTACTAAGCTTGGACTCTGTCCAAAATAACCACTCACTGCATGCTGTTATTGCCTACCATTATTTTTTTTAAAATACTTTTCATAATCTGAAGCTATCCTGTATTGAATGTTTACTATGAGTTTCCTGCTGCTAGAAGGTAAACTTAGGGAGATCAGAGACACAACTGTTTTTTTCACTATCACATCCCCATTGCCTAGAAGAGTGCCTGGCGTACAGAAGACAGTCAATAGATATCAGTTGAATAAATGAATGACCTAGCATAGTAGATATTCAATAAATCAGTTGAATGAATGAATGAGCTGGCATATAGTAGGCATTCTATAAATATCAGGAAACAGATAAAGTGATGGTAAAGAGTGATTGAGTATGGAATGAATGTTTTTGTTTTTGTTTTCTTTTTTTTTGGTAACAGATAATTAGAAAATACCTTTTCTGAGCAACTGATGACATTTGACCAGAACTGGAATGATGAAAGCAGGACTATTTTATCTACTAAGAATTATAAGCATAATGCCTGTGACTAAGAGTTTTTCAGTGCCTGGGAAAGTGTTTCAGGCCTGGAAAAATATTACTGGCATTAATTTATGAAAAGAATACAGCAAAATTGAAACCAACAATATTTATTTAAATGCATACAAAATGTCAATTGTAACTAATCAACTGCAACTCAACTGTTATCATTTTATATAAATTCTACTCAATATGCAATGTGAGTATATTTTAATATGTTTGATCTGATGTGCTTAGAACCCACAAGAATCTTGTTAGATGGGAAAGAGCTAGTTGTGTGAGAATATTGGGGAGGAATATTACAAGCAGAGAATGCCTCAAAACAGAAAAATGAATTCCATGTGACTGAGGAAGAAAAAGAAAGATGCGGCCAGAGAATAAGGCATGAGTGAGGGAGACTGGTAGGAAATGAGGCTGAAATCAGACAGTGTCTGGATTGTGCAAAGTTTTACACAGTGTAAGGAAAATGGACATATACTTCTCAAGACACTCTTCTTTTTCTGGTTCAGGGGTGTGGGTGTGAGTATGTGTGTGCACACTGCATTATATGTTTCAAATGTGTTTGCCTTTGAGGAGTTGTTTAAGCCAGGGATAAAGGCTATTAGTTATTTTTCTATATGCTCTAGCTATTCCTATACACAGATTATTGCCTCAATGCCACCACTCATATTCTTAGTCACTCATGGATGAAACAAGAGCATCCTATATGCTAACTAGTTTTATCATGGTAGATTCTTGATTTTTGCACTTAAATCCAATTATATTTGGCGTGTTTTGGTTTATCTCACTCAACATGACTTCAGACAGTTTCAAAGCCAAGGAGGAACGCATAAGTATTCGGGCAGTCATTGAAGGCAAGAACCCGTCACCTCTTCTTACCTTATCATGGGACCAATGGTTCATTCCAGAGCTTATGCTCAACCCAGTTGCTCCAAGGGCCATATCATTTATACTTGTTTCATGATACTGTCCAGTTACCACTGAATATGAAAATATCTTAAAATAATTGCTTTATCAGGTGTGGATCAAAACCTTCTTTTATGTCAGTTGGTGGTGGAGGCAGAGGGCAGTTTAGTGCTTTGCCATCCAAACCACAGAATATCTTTGCTGCTTTATTTTTTCCTTCAATTGTCATTGAAAATAACTAGTCATAATGCCTTTGTAAGCCTCGCCCAGCCTCAGCTATGCGTAAATCATGCTCCCAGACAGGGCCCCTTGGTTTAGAGGTCTCATTGTGGAAGTGATTTAGGTAGAGGCAGGATCATGAATAAAGAACACTCACCCTCTTCTTCAGAGGCAGGGGCGGGAGAGCCCTTCCCAAACATCTCTTTTCAGTACCAGTATTTGGCTAACAGCTTTAATTTCATTAGACAAATGGGGGCTGGGTTTTTCCATGCATCTCAGCCTCCTTTTAATGTGTAAATTACATAGGATTTGCCACTCATTACAATGGTGATATGATTATTGGCCTCAAATAGACCACACTGCACAGGCCCCCAGTGATAGGCCAGCTCAGAAGTGGCATGTGTGGGAAGCTTTGGACAGCATATGTCTGCTGATCACAAGCCTTCAAAAGAATAGAATCCACAGACGCGAGGCTCCCACTGGCTTTACTCAGAGTGCTTCACGGAAAGTCGATTTCTGGGTGGACGTGACATCCTGAAAGGTAACGATATAGTTACAAAGTGAAAACTGCTCGGGGCCGCAAGGAGTGGCAAGGAGAATGCTTTTAGGATTTGGAGGCAGAAGCCCTAGGCCTGGCTGTTTACTGAAGAAAGTCATGTCACTGAGCTCTTATGAACCTTAGTTTCCCCACTCACAAAATGAGGATAATAATGCCTCCCCAATACCTGCAAGTTATTAAGGAACACTATTTGTTGATACTGCGCTAGGTATGACTGTGCTGGGCAGTATCATTCCCGTTGTCTCATTCATTCCTTAAAATAACCCTTAGAGGTAGCTATGGCTAAGCACACTAAGGAAAGTTAAAGAAGCCAGTGCAGCTCCCCCAACCCCCAACAAATGCTTCATGGACAAAGAGCTTTATGGAAAAATATATAGCTTAGAAGATTCTGTACAGTATGTCCTGTGCTCCTCAGCCAGTTCTTAGAAAACCACAGTGCACATTAGCACATTAAAGGCTCTGAGAAGCTCCTTATTAAAACAACCTTTTTATTTATTTATTTTTAAATCCAGAATTTCCTTTGAGACCACCTTCCCTCCTCCCTCACTCCAACAAATGCATACACCCAGCTGCCTAGGAGCTAAGTCTCCTGCAGAGGCAATAGCCCCAGAACAGTTTCTGATTTGGAGATGGACAGACAGGAGAACATCAGAAAGTCCCTGTAAGGAGGCATTGTCAGCTTGGAAGGGGCTGGCAGAGAACTCTGTGAACACCTGATTGTGATGGGAGGCCCATTCTGGTACAGCTTTACCACTCTTTGAGTGTAGTATGGGAGGGGTTTGTTGTCCCCCCACCCAAATAAAATTTATTCTACACGGATGGAATATAATATTGGTTCTACTTTTTCCCATTCATTCATTCATTTTGTATATTTTTTATAAACCCAAATATATCCCCCATCTGTGGTCTGTATCACGCCAGAAATTTAGGTGTTCAGCTACACAAGATGAATGTCTTGGTGGATGTACACCGAATCAGACTCTCAAGAGCGGCTACTTCATTCATGGCTTCTACTTTCCATGACTTTCCTCATTTCCATCAGCATAAATCGACCATGGTACTAAGATTTTATACTTGTTTAATGCTTTATATTACAAAGCACACACATTTCTCATACACTTTCAGAGTCTATTCCTTCAAACACTAGGTCAGAAAGATGTAAATGCTTCTGAAAGAACAAGTATGTGTGCTTATTTTTTGGGTGGCAGAGAGGTGGTTTTATTGGAAATTCTGGGCTAATGAAAAATGATTTATTTAATACAGGACATCTTACAGCTTTTAATGTACACTGTGATTCTCTAAAAGTATAAAGGAAAAGCTAAAGCATACATTTACCAAGCTCTCTGTTTAGCCTTAGAGCTCTTAGTCCGTGGAGCATTTTTTTGGGAAATGTTATACTGGCTGTTTTCCTCTAGTGTGTACAGCAAAGGCTACCTCTGAGAGTTATTATAACAAAGGAATGGGGTGTGCTGGTGCTACCGCCTAGCACAGTGGGTGCCCAGTGGGGATACAGCAACTAGTGTTCTCTAACAACACGTAGGAAGCAGGCAGGCCTCAGCCTCTCTACCCATCACCCTCCAATGGTGACTTGCTTTCTCATCTGGCTGTGACCTGGGTTGGTTCCTTGGCTCTGGTTCCCTGAGTCAATCCTCTCTAGAACTAGAGGCCAGCTTGCCTTCCACCCCCATCAGCTGGGCCATGCTCTTTTCTCTTTCCTTAGGCCCTGCCAGCCAGTAGGCTAGGCCTGGTCCTACTTCTACTACTTTGTCCATCATCCTCTTCGAGTGACAACTCAGGTACTGCTAGATGTTGAGAACCACTTTCCCCTAGAAAAAGTTCTACTGTGTCTCACTCTCTGATAATAACTTTTAGATGTTCATGCTGGCTTGATCTGACCTTGGCATTTACTATCTCAGTGGACTGGGTATAGAATGTCCCAGCTACTACCTCGCCTGTCTTGGTTCACTCTATGCTGCCAGATGGGAACTCCTGGTTTGCTACATGGCCAGGGCTCCTTGCATTTTGATTATCTTGGAAATTTTCCAGAACTATGTCTTATAGGTGAGTAAATTTATACTTACTTATATCAGTGTCAAGTGGCAGGAGATGGCTAGAACTCTGGTCTCTAGACTACCAGGGTGATTCTCTTTCCACTATACTACTATACTTGATACACAATTATTACATTTCTGTTTTGCTTATTGGGAAAGAAAGATGACTCATGCAGAAAAGTTTTGCCATAACTTTTTTCTGGCCATTTTATGCACACTAAGTGTATAACTAAGTTTGGCCGTTTTCACCAACTCTCTGTGTTAGGGAGACTAAATCCTATACAACTGATTCTTCTCAGTGACTCATGTCTGAAATAATGGTTCCTTCAATAAAATGTAGGCTGAAGTTTTCTAGGGTAACCTCTGAATGCCAGACTCACTCCCAGTAGGGAAGAGCTTTTGAGAAAGAGCTTTCCTAAATAAAGAGACTTTATTGTCTCTAATGCCTCTAGCAGTGAGCCCAGAGAAAATGTAAGGACCATTCCAGGCCAGTTTTATGACACCTGGAACTAAGGGCTAGATGCTGGAGACAGGGTTTTCTCTGGTTTGCCTGTAGGCTTGTCCATAGAGCAGAGTTTCTCACAGATGTACCTCACCTTGATTGGCTTGACCATGCTCCTGCCCAGAAACTGGGGCCAACTGTGATCTCTTGGGGCTCTGAACCCTGTCTGGCTGGAGATGATATCATTGCTCACCAGCCAATGTCAAGGATAAATACCTGAATATTGGCTTGGTATGCTGAGGCCAATTAAAAAACTAGGATACTTGATGAGTAAACCTAGGATTGGCCAAGCAGCAATAAAATCACTAGAGGTTGCTAAGCATCATCATCAGTATATCAGGCATCAGAGAAAGTGACCTACTGAATCTTAAATAGCTCACGTTTCAAAATCTGAAGAAACAGGTTCTGTGAATAAGAAGATTAAGGGATTAGAGTTTGGGCAGTTCTTCGTAAAATCTGGCCAGATCTTCAAATTTCATTTCTGTATCCAAACACTAAACAAAGGATTATGTTTATTTTGTTAAAAATAATTATGCTCGTAATGGGAGGGGCAGAGAAAGGACGTCCTTGACCCCACTGCAAAACATGAATTTTTGATAATTTATTTTCTCTTAAACTATTTGGGATTAAGGATATACATTTGAGAGACAGGTGAGCTATGGTGAAAGCCAGGGAAGAAAACACAGTTAAATGAATTCCCCAGAGAGTAAGCCTAGGACCGTGGTGTTAGTTTGCGTACAACTGTGCTAAGAGCAATAACTAGCAACTGAGTTTTTCCTACCTGATTTCTGGAAACTGTACTGATTGTCAATCGTCAAACAAATTCTTTGTTCTTTGCCCTAAACTACTGATGCCATTTTATGAATCCTTCATCAAAA
This sequence comes from Theropithecus gelada, assembly GCF_003255815.1. Taxonomy (NCBI): domain Eukaryota; kingdom Metazoa; phylum Chordata; class Mammalia; order Primates; family Cercopithecidae; genus Theropithecus; species Theropithecus gelada. The sequence continues at coordinate 22,953,853 of NC_037680.1, read as the reverse complement.
ACTTTGGGAAAAACTATAGTATATAATACAAAACATTTTTATTTCATTATCTTTGCTGAGATCAATGAGTTTAACTTTCAATCTTACTACATTTTGAACTGCTGCAGATGGTGTAGGTGGCAAATATTACACATTTGGTTAGAAAACATCATGGATATAAATACCCTTGTCTTTTTCCCTCAGATCAGTGGAGAGCTTTAAGAACAGGATAAATACCCATCTGCCTGGAAAATTGCCTGGAGGCAGGGTGATGGACTAGATGTCTTACTTAGATTCCTTCCAACCCTCTGATTCAGAGCCCTCCTCTGTTGCCAACAGTGAGTTCTGGTGGGATACGTCCAGGACTGCAGCCTCTTCTGCATGTGTGCATAATGCCCCAAGATTTTTCGTTGAGTTTAGTGAAGAATAAGCTCCCTTTTCCATCTGTATGGAAATAGGCTGCTTCTGAAATGCTATTTGCGGACTTCATTGGAGGGTGTGGGTCTAATCAGAAATGATGAATGGATGAACACTAATGGATTTTTTGGAGAGGTCACTCTTTCAGGGGGCTAAGCATCTTGATTTGTGCATCTTTAAGGGGTGTGGTACAGAGCCCAAAAGGATTACCTAAGCTCACCTGCCAGGTGATGGCCTAGTGGGATCATCATGGACTTGGGCCAACAACTAGACACTGTTGATGGCAGTTACACCTGTGCAGATGCAATGTAAGTTTATAATGGAAGTGGGTACCCCATTCATGGCTAAAAAGTCCTATTTACAAGCCTCGTGAGTAAAGAGACAGCCATACACTTTTGTTTTGAGATATGTACATATTTATTTTTGTTTTTATTTAAGTTTTAAAGCAAGCTGTATACTCTTTAGAAAATTTTTAAGGAAGTAGAAATATATGAAGACTGAAACAAAAATAATTCTAAATTCCCCAGCCCAGAAACATTCACTGCTAATGCTGTGGTATACAGCAGACACTTGAAACTTGTGAGTGGACATACTGAGCACATGAAAAATGGACACATTCACCCATCCCACCATAGCCTATAAGTCATCTCTAAAGATCGAGTAAATTATAGTGGAAAATTTAAGTGCCCACTTCAGAGCACTAAAAATTCCTTTTAATTTTTTACTTGATGAGTAATTTTTGCATTCTCTGGAATACAGGCAGAAAAGTTTCATGAGTTAGTTTTTGTCACTTTCAGGGTAGAAAAAATGATGAACTCATTCATCAGGCTCCCAACTTCCATAAGAAGCATCCCTCCATCGCTGTTCTGCTCCTGCCACAGTCTCTCCACTTCCATGACCAGCACTGGCTGATTGGGTTCTATCCAAACTCATCGCCCTCTTTTTTTCTTTTTAAGATTTTGTGAAAAAGATGTCGTGTTTTCTTTTAAATAATTTAAATCACTTTGCAGAGTGTTACTTGATTTTGTAATCATAAAATCCTTCTGACAAGTAGCTGCTGGTTGGCTGCCCTGTTACTCTATGTAAATTGATCATCCCTCCACACCAGAGTTATACACTTAACATCTCAAATTCATACATCAGCAATGCAACTGATTTGTATGTTTTATGAACTTTGAGTTGCTCATGATTAGAAAAGTTACATATGCATATGTTAGAATTTTATTGTTTTTCTGTCTAGCCTTTTTCTCTCTAACTCTGTATGTGGGGTGTTGTATGTGTGAGTATGGCTGTGTATGTACAATGTATATACAGTTCCTGCATGTTATATTCTTAAATATTGTCAGTGGAGCATTTTTCCAGTTCATTATGAGTATCCATTTATTGATTTATTTGTTTGTTGTATATTGTTTGTCTTACCCACCACAAAATACACATCATTAGAACAGACACATTTTACTGTTGTTCATTGTTATATCCCCAGCATCTAGAATAAGTCCTGGCCATAATAGATACTAAATAAACATTAGTTTATTGAATAAATGAATGGCTAAAATAGCCACTGGATATATAGTTTCTTTTCTTTTCTTTCTTTCTTTCTTTTTTTTTTTTTTTGAGACAGTGTCTTGCTCTGTCACCCAGGCTGGAGTGTAGTGGCATGATCTTGGCTCACTGCAAGCTCCACCTCCTGGGTTCACGCCATTCTCCTGCCTCAGCCTCCCAAGTAGCTGAGACTAAAGGCGCCTGCCACCACGCCCAGCTAATTTTGTTTTTGTATTTTTAGTAGAGACAGGGTTTCACCGTGTTTGCCAGGATGGTCTCGATCTCCTGACCTCATGATCTGCCTGTCTCGGCCTCCCAAAGTACTACGATTATAGGCATGAGCCACCGCGCCTGGCCTACTGGGTATATAATTTTTGATGATTGAATAGTATTTCCTAATAGAGGTATAAACACAGTTTAGTTAACTATCCTTTTTAATGTTAATGTGATATAATATTTTTATTAACATAAACCATGTTCTGAGGAACAAAGATCTTGGTCACTAGTTTTGATTTTTCTGTCAGGATAGAGTCTAGATGTAGCGTTTACTAGGTTGAAGCATAAAAAAGATACGAAGCCATTACAGCTTAATATTTTTTGCCCATTTTTCCCCTCAGAACACTAGCAAAGTTTTACACTCCCATAAGCAATGAATGGAAGTTCTTGTTTTATGTAGTAACTTTTTTCAACTTTCTCAATTCTGGAATTTGAAGGAATTTCATTTCTATTGTGGACATCACATTAGTCAAGATCTCTCTAGCTCCTGGAACAAAAACTTCCAAATCTTAACACCGTAAGTGTTTTTTTTCTCTTGTTGATGTCATGGTGTGATGTAGCTTGAGTCACTCTTCTGGATAGCAGCCCTCTAAGCAGGGACTCAGGGATTTGAACTCTTTTAATCTACCATCTCTGAGATCTCTGAGCGCTGCACTTCTGGATGAATAAGTGTGTGTGTGTGTGTGTGTGTGTGTGTGTGTGGAGAGAGAGAGAGAGAGACAAAGACAGAGAAAGGAATCAAGTGGTATATTTATTTTATGACTAAGCTCAAAGCCAAGTATATATATCCACCCACATTCCATTGGCCAGAACTCAGTCATGTGATCATACGTAGATGCAAGAGGAGCTGAAAAATAGAGTCTCCCTGAGTACCCAGTTGATAAATAAATTGTACGTTGAAACCGATTCTAAAAACATCTTTCACTTTTTGGATAGCAGAAGAGGATAGGGCGCCTATTATTGATCTGATGCCCCTGATTCTGATCAAGTGTTCTACACCCTTCACCTCCTGTGACAGTGGCCAGCATGTGTCCAGTAGTACTCACAACATAAAGACAAATAAACAGAACAAGCACCAGTCTTGTGAGATGGAGTTGCTTGTCCTGGAATTGAGGAGAAACGCTATTCAATTTACCCACCTTTAGAGTTCTCTTTGGTGTTCTGGAACAATTCCAACTTGGATAATTGCATTCTGCTGATCTAAAATTCCCCTGTAGTTTCCTTCAGATGAGCTAGCCTTCATTTCCCTCTCTGCACATCGTAGCATAGTGTTACTGGCACCCAGTGATTGCTCCATTCTGCAAAAGAGCTGGTTACATTTCACCACCAGGAAAGTGATCCCTTGGTAAATATACAGAATCTGCAGGTTTCTTTGGTTTCTTAAGCGTAGAAACATACATTTAATGGATTAGTAAAATTAGTGACTTGAAACTCTAGGTAGTGGAAGAAGTTAGTAATTTTCTGTTACGCTATAAATTTAACTCTAGAAATTTAAAAAAAAATCTTCTCAAGGATATGTAGTCTCTTTTGACCCAACAAATAATAGAGTACATTTTCTGTTGCCAAATATGAGATTCTGTAATGATGTATTCAATGATGTCTATGGGATTTTTGCTATATATTTATAGCACTATGTTTACCTCTATCCAAAATAATAAATTCTTTCTCTAGCAGATTTCAGTTAGTAGAATTAACATTTAGAAAACTACTTTTTTTCTCCGAGGAATATTTACTTTGATAAGTAGTCTACACCATCCCCAACTAAATGCTTATGTGTGCTAAAATAGAAAGGAATGATATTAATTTTCATCCAGAAATAAAATACTGCTTGGTGGTGGGCGATTCCGTTAAAAATTGAAGGTCAATTTGCAATTAAAGGGTCTTTTAACAAAGTATCAGAATAATGTACTGCTCATTGGGGTGATGAAAACAGGAAAAAATATGGCTGTTGAGCAATTATTAAGGTTGAGCTTGAAACTTGTAGAAATCTTTTTTCTTGTCTAAAAAAAAATTTAAAAAAAATCCAGGCTTACTTCTGACTTTCGAATTTCAAAGCTCCTGTAGCCAACAGAGGGAGATTTTCTAACAGTAGGGGGTTATCCTATTAAAATTCATCATGATTCTCCTTCCTGAAAGAAGTAAACAAGAATCAATTTTCTTTAGTAAAGAAGTTGGCTGAGATGCAAGTTGATCTAGGGTAGACTTGATGGATTCATATGAAACATTTACAAAATAATTCAGAATCAGAATACACAATTTACAGGGAATTCTTTTCCTTTCCTTTTCTTGGGCAGGAGGGAGAGGAGGAAAGGAAATCTGTATGAAGGAAGAAGAGGAAAGCCCATAGCACATACAAACAGATTTTGTAGTTTTTAATTCAGCTAAGCCACGAATGCATGGAAGATGCACAGTACTGTAATCATCTGGCTAGATAGATGTAATTGTATCTATCAAACTAAATACAACACTGTTAGATGACAGCCAAGATTGGATTGCATATAAGGGTCAGACAGAAACCTAGAGTGACCTCACTCCTCTCTTCTCACCATGGCTGTTTTCTTAGTCTTTGATGGGGACCCATTTTGCTAACCATGTAAAAGCATAAGCAGTAACACTGTCTTTTTGTTCTACGCCAACAGCCTATCTAGAGACCATGTTCCGTTTACTTGGGCTCGGGGGATTAAGCCTGCCCAGGCCTCCCTTGTATTTGAAATGTATGATATTGATATCAGTGCTTAGAGAGAATCAGGCCTCTGCGATGAACAGATCATGCCTGGCTCCATAAAGTCTACATTGCATGGAGAGATGTATAGGCTGGATGGAGAAGGGCCAAGTCAGGCTTTCGCTCTGGAAAGCAAATATTAGGGTAATGAACTAAAGAGTTTGTTTCCTAGCTTAGTCCTTAATGTTCGATACATTTCCATGGGCTATGGAAATGTGAACTTCTGAGTAGTTCTACACTGGCTGTCGAGGCTGTTCATGGTCATCTCATAGATGATAGCTGGGCTATCAGCATTAATGTTTCTCTGCCATGCTGCCTTTAAAACAAGCATGCCCTTCCCCCTTGCTCATTTATAAGCAGTTGGAATCTATTTTCATGGAGCTCTTCCAATCAGGATCATATCCAAACCATTTTGGTTTTTTTGAACCTTCCGTACTATATTTACTGTGTTTAATGAAAAGTCTGGATTCTCCCCATGCTAAGTAGTGAATCTGGGATGGATGAAATATTCCACTAGTCCGTCGCATTTATGGAAAGAGATAAAATAAACAGAAAATGTGTGGCTCTTGAGCGAGCTACTTCATCTCCCCATTCTTGTATGCATTTTCCATCATTCTTCGGTACCCTGCTGCCACCGAGTTATACAGTTCCCATTGTTTGTGGCTTGTGCTTCAGAGAGGAACAAGGCTCTGCTGAAGGCAGGTTTGTCTTGTGCCTTAGCATAAAAATCCATGCCACTTTTGCATATGCTGTGTGTTAAATTTAACCCGGTTAACGCCCCTCTGCCTGAGCTTTTGGAAAAGAGTCCCAAATTGTCACATGTGAAGGGACACTTCAGTGCTGATCTTTATTTCCATGAGATTAAAAATGAAACATGTAACCACAAAGCTGGTTTATGTCATCCCCCTGTCGGAGTCAGCAGTCATGCCAAAAATTAGATATTTGATAGGTTTGTGAGAGAAACAGATGCAGAAGGATGCCATTCCCACAATTTAGACTCCTTCTTATCTTTAAGCTAGAAAGAACATTCCAGATGAAGAAAATCTATTTTATTGGCTTTAAAAAATAGCAAAGAAAATGCAGAAATAAAAAATGGTAATTTAAAACTGATGTCATTCTTGGGGACTTATAAACTGCAAATTGGTATTTCTAACTAAAAAAAAAGTCATTTAAGACATGTTTACTTGATGTTTTCATTTGTGCTGCATTCTTACCTCAGCTATGGAGTTATAATTGAGAGAAAATATCCACGAGATATGTTCACATATAGTAACATGTGGATATAGGCAAGAAAAAGTAGAAAGGGAAACCGTAAACCTCCAAAAGGCTAAAACATCCAAAAAGTATTCTCTCAGCTTTTTTTTTTTTTGGAAGCATTTTGTGTCCCATTCTTTTTATTTAATTCTGCCAGCTGTCTGCTAAACAAATCTAGCCAGGTGGGGCTTACAATCCATGACTGAAAAACCTACTAGTGCAGCTGTCCAGCTTGCCCGGAGGAAGAATTCCGACAAATGGCAGGAACGAAAAGATTGTTTTGTTTTCAAGAAAGTAGCTCTTATACCTTTCTTGGGTTCAGTTTTTGTTCTGTTTGCTTAAGTTAATTCATAGCTCCTAAGGTTTTATGGTGAAACAGAAAAATAACATCACCCTTTAAAAAATCCAGGATATTTTTGTTGTAGTCCAGTTTAATTTACTGTAAATTGCCCTTAAATAAATGCTTTATTTTATATTGCAACCTGGCACTGAGCTCTCCTTTTTTTTTTTTTTTTTTTTTTTTTTTGAGTTGCTAACTCTCTTCCTCTTAGGCGGGTACAAATTATTAGTGAACTGCGACTGAACTTTATTTCTAAATATCGCATAATTAAATACAGGGCTATTTAAAGGTGAAGGTTGGCACGGCTTGTCTGTGAGCAGAGGAACAGAACAGGCTTCTTTGCACCGCATCGTCAGTCGACCTCAACTGTGAATTTCTAGTCAGCAAATGGGCGCTTCATTTGGTGCATTTGAGCAGAGGATGGGAAGAGCTGCGCTAAAAATGATCACATCGCCATCTGATCTACAGCTCTATCGATGACAGATCAACACGTATACCACTCAGTTACTTTCCCTATTTATTTGACATTTATCGATTCAGTGAATCTCAACGTTTTTGTGAAACCTGCCTAAAATCTTATTATCTCATGAAAAAGGCTGCTGGAGTTATAGCTGGTCTCGGTCTTTGGTGCCAGCACCTGTTCGAGAGATATGATACTCATATGCAGGATTAGGACACGGTGCTGATTGTAGCCAGACTTCTGTAACTCTCCCCAGGGAAGTACCTGGGATGCCAGTGATGCCCATCAGAGAAGCAACCGCAAACCCGGTGATCTTTGACACGTACAGGAAAGCACTTACTATGTCCATTCGCCGGCTGTGATTCGTATATAAGTTTAAAAGAGAATGAGACTCAGTGGGGCAGTAAGAATTTTCTTAGCAAGGGAATATGTCATACCATAAACTGATGAGGATAATTGGCTAAATCTCAGAGTGAACTTGGCAAAGAGCTAGAACTAGGAGATTGGTGTATTCAGTTGATTGTTCTGCCATTTATAGGGGCACAAGGAAACAATGCCCATAGTCTGAGTTGTGTGGATCAAAATGGCAACCAAAATAAGCAAGTGACATCAGACAATTGCTCAAGTTGCCTTTTTGCCTTTTGTTATATAACATGGCATGAGTGATATCAGCCCGGGTGCTCACAAACCAAAAAGAAAGAAGGCCAATTTTTCATGAGGAAATCGAAATGCTGATGCAGAACTAAACTTCACCATTTGTTGTTATTTATTGAAGGACAGTAATGAGGAATTTGGGGCACAACTGGTATAGATGCACAACAGTAACGTACCACAAAACAGTAATGACATTACTTAACCCTCAGAGGATTTATAAATGCATTTAAATGTTAGGCATGAATTAATTGTGCAAAGATGCATTAACAACCAGGTTAAAAGAGGCAAAGCATCACTTCCCTCTCTCTCTCCCTATCACCCTGGAAACCCAGACCAGGTTCCCCTCATACAACAACATCCATCTGTGTCTTAATTTATATTTCCTTTGGAAATTTAGACTTAACTACTTTTGGACAGTGTGATCGGCCAACATGTTGCTACAATAGTAACTTTATGGGTGAGCAGAAATAAAAATGAAGAAAAAAAATTCCTGAATATTATAAATAAAATATCGTTTGCTCTCAGTACCCTACCCTGATAAGAGGAAAGAAAGAATATTCTCTTAAGAAAGAATACCCCAAAACCTACACATGTAAGAAGTGGTGTTTTGCAGAAAAAAATAGAAAGGAAATTCCATAACGTTTTCTCCCTTTTCCTTTCTTTCATTATGTATGCACGTGCATATGAATCTGTTTAAATTTAAATTCTCTTTAAATACATCTTTAAATGTGGGCAAGGATTGCTCCATAATAGAGTGCAGACAAGCAAATCCATAATATATACATTTTCTCCATTTAGAGATTGATGAATGGAGAACCAAAAGAATAAATATTTGATAGTTGTAGAAATTGAAATTTGTATATGTGTTTGACAAAAATCTTAGATTTCTAATTTCTAACCATGTGGTCAATTTAAACCAATATTATGGAGATAGTAAAGTTTTCACTGATGTTATCTCCATTAACAAAAACATTTACAGTAGAACAAAAATTTTTCAGTACAAAGAAAGTTGGTAATTAATAGAATGATTGGTGCATTCAGATATAGCATGTCTTTTTGTGAACAGAAATTTCATACAGCAAATGCTTCTATGATATAGTTAATCTGAAGCACGATGTTAGGTTTGTTGTTTTACATTTACATGGGAAAAGGGAGATCAAATATCTTCTTTAGTTTTATGTCTTCTTCTTTAGTATCCTAGGCTGTCCTTCCAAGAGCTGTATTTTAGCCTTCATGCAAATTGTTTCCTTTTTACTAGTTCTGCATCATTTTCTCAGCATTTTGCTGACTTCCCACCCCCAGGATTGTGAACTTGATTTAAACCATGTCTCTATGAAAAAAATTAACACTGAATCTTTATCATGTTTTAAGGATATTTTTCTTATAAAAATAGTGGTGTGTTCTTAAAATTATTCAATCCAAACATTCAACAAATGTGCCTTACTAATAGCATACAAAACATAAATGTACGCATTCTGATTTGATACTAGAGGAGCACAAGACAGAAGAATTTTGCAAGTCTTCCATTCTCACGCACTAGTTTTGGCATCTTTTGGATTATGGCCCAGTGTACTAACAGTGTATTTCTGTATCACACAGGTAGAAGTGAGAATTTGAGGCTCATTTAACAGTGTGAATTTTCCCAATGTATCACAATTACAGAGACACCTGTGCTTTCTAACTTTTTGCTGATCCACTCTGATAATTCAGTGTACTTAAATAACCATATTGCTAGTGTACCTAAGTGCCATATTTTATTTTATCCTTCCCTTACTTCCCCTTCTTTCCTTTCTCCTTTCATTCCTCACTCTTTCCTTCCTTTCTTCTCTCCTTGTTCAGTTTTTGCTTCTTTCATCCGATGTCTTTGTCCTCCCTTCTTTTCCTTTATTTTTCCTTTTCTTCTCTATATTTTCCTTCCCTTTGTTGAAGTTTTAAAATCTGCCTTTAAGCAATAGTTTTTCATCATGCCCATGGAAGTCCTAAATTTGACAAAGTTTTCATTCATTCACTAAAATGAGGAAAAACAAAGTTCCAAGATGCTGCCTATCAACAAGCAGTCACATTATTCTATAGAAATGGTATTTATTGATTTCATTTTCTATCAAACATGTTTCCTGTTTCACAATGATAAAAATAAAACTCCTACAAGGCTATACAGCCATAAAATTTGGGTTTAAGCATCTAGTCTAATGTATAAATCTGCCTTCACATAGCAATTGCCTGTCGAGTCACAACGGAGAGGCAGACCTTCCCAAGTTTCCTATGTAGCACTGTTTACAAGGCAGTCCTGTACTTCTGGTTTACAGCCCTGCATAGATGCTGTTACAGTTATACTTAGATCTTTTTTTGGTATAATGGAATTTAATGAGAAGGAAAGTGTGCTTTCAGTTTGCATTTCAGAAGGATTTATGGTTAAACTTAGGATATGTAAAACCACATTTTCCCAAAAATAAGCAAAGGACTCATTCACAGAAAGAACAAAATGTCCCACCTGAATTGACAATGAAGGAATTCTTGTAAATTTTTTTGAAGTATATCAAACACTAAAAAGTACATTTCTGAAGCCAACAAGTTTCCTACCTTTTGCTGAAGTCCACCTTAAGGTTGGTTACAACTCTGGTGTGTTGCTCATTTGCAAATCCCACTGCTGTGACTAAGAAAGGGTGGGGCTGCATCCCGAGACATCTGTAGACCAGAGGGGCTGGCAGGGACCTCAGAGCTTTCCATTGAAGTGAGTACTTGCAGCCTGGCTGCAGGAACACTTGACCTGAGGTAACTACTTCCACATATCAACACCTTGTCAGTGGAGATCTGAAAGATGCGCAGGCTGTAGAGAAAAGGAAGTACCTGCTTTAGGAAGAGCTAAGAGCTCCCTCCCCCTTCTACCAGCAAATCTTTAGTACTGAAGAGAGAAAAGAGAAGTTTATAATCATAAAGCAAATTAGGTGTTTCAATTATGGCAGTGGTTGGCTTTGGTTATTGGTAACTATTATTATAATGAATTTCTTAAAATTTATTGTAATTAACTATATAATGAATTTCTGAAAATTCAGAACATGTATGATTATCTAATTTTAGAATAATTTATTTCCTTGCAGTCAGCGGTTCTAAGTGCACTGTTGTGGCACATACATTTACTATGATTCTTTGTCGGAGGTTCACAAGTAATTTGTGATGAAGAATAGTTTTCGGCCGGGCGCGGTGGCTCACGCCTGTAATCCCAGCACTTTGGGAGGCTGAGGCGGTTGGATCACGAGGTCAGGAGATTAAGACCATCCTGGCTAACACAGTGACACCCCGTCTCTACTAAAAAATACAAAAAATTAGCCGGGTGTGGTGGCGGGTGCTTGTAGTCCCAGCTATTTGGGAGGCTGAGGCAGGAGAATGAAGTGACCCGTGAGGCAGAGCTTGCAGTGAGCCGAGATCACACCACGGCACTCCAGCCTGGGCAATGGAGCGAGACTGTCTCAAAAAAAAAAAAAAAAGAAAAAAAAAAAGGAATAGTTTTCAACTGATTTACTCAAAAATAAATGGGAGCAGAGGAGTCAAGGTTATTCCTACAATGATTTCATTCACACTCACTGATATTCCCTTTTGCATTCTTGAATGAATAAAAAAAGACTGGAGGTATCGCTGATGTCCTGAGGATTGCACACATCCTGAAATGTCCACGGAACTATGTCCCACGTGTGAACATCATTTGCCACGTGTTTTGTCATAGGAACAAGAGCCAAATGCTGAAATCCACTGCTTTAGGATTTGAGTTGGTAATATGTTTTATTTGTCCATACTTAGTCTCATTATAATCAATATACAATACAGAAAAAATTATGATCATGTTAATTATCTAATAATAGTGATAGAGGAGGCATCAAAAGATTGTCGAGTTGCTCTTTCTGTGGGATGGGTCGTACTAAACATGCCCAGAATAGTCAGCAATGATGCACTCTCTGATCATTTCCATTTAGATTCAGAAAATAAAACGCTAGAAAGTGCTATGATGATTAGGTTGAATTTATAACAGAACCTAAAGTATGAAAACTGTGCATGGGGTCTTAAGAAACAGCTGCTGTATGAAAGCTGTGTTATAAACGGAGCTATTTTTTTTTGAGACAGAGTTTCACTCTGTCACCCATGCTGGAGTGCAATGGGTGATCTTGACTCAACGCAACCTCCACCACCCAGGTTCAAGCAATTCTCCTGCCTCAGCCTCCTGAGTAGCTGGGATTACAGGTGTCCACCACCACGCCCAGCTAATTTTTTGTACTTTTAGTAGAGACGGGGTTCCACCATGTTGGCCAGGCTGATCTTGAACCACTGACCGCAGGTGATCCGCCTGCTTTGGCCTCCCAAAGTGCTGAGATTACAGGTGTGAGCCACAGTGCCTGGCCAGGAAGCTGCTGCTTATTAAAATAAGCTCAAAATTGTTTTGGGAATAAGCAGGCCTTAGTTTGCTTGCATTTGCTGAGGTTTAAAGTATTTCAATTTTAGGGGATGTATCTAATGCTTATAGAAATTATGAGCTGATATTATTTTATGTGTTTTTGAGTTTGTTTTATGTCCATCTTCTTTTCTAGAAAGTAAACTTCATGAAGACAAGGATGTCATGTTTATGTTCATATTGATAGCACCTGTAGTAATATAGCAGCACCTGTTATTCAACAGAAGGTCAACAAACATTTGTTGAATGAAGAAAAAAAAAACACCCTCTGCTTTTCCCCAGAAAAAGTCAGCAACACATTTCCGCCATCTCATCCACTGCCTTGTAGCTTTTTCCAGGTCTTAACTTTTACAGAGCCATTCACAAGAGATCCACAGATACAAGGCATTGCTCTTCATTTCTTTAGAGAAAAAAAAAAAAAAAAAAGAAAAAGAAAAATCTGATACAACTTCACTAGCCAACGTGAAGTTTCTGGTTTCTTGAATTATTTGGCAAAGGGAAAGCACAGGTTGAACTGTTTAGAAAAGATAATGGATTCTTTCTTGAATTTGGAGGACCGGAGCCTTTACACATGGTTTCAAAGTTGATTGAGCACTTTAAGTCCAATGAAGACAGATTCTGCAAACGCAAAGAAACCCTAGCTGATGCGAGCCCCAAGTGTGAACACATCACACCACAACCATGTGGAAACAATAGCCTGTATGGGCAACAAAGGTTTCTGTTTAATGAGAGAAGTGCCATTGTTCTTGAAAGTCTAATTTTGTAAACATCTTACAGTGCTGACTCATCAGTCCTGAAAATCCAATAATAAATCACCACTGTGATTTAGCACCGATGCTAGAATTCACATCACGAAGTGTGCTACAGCATCAGCTGAAACTCAAACAGGTCGCTGAAAGGTGCATTTCATCAGCAAGCAATTTAATTCATATCAAAGGAATTCTACCCCAAATGAGTGGCAACTGGTTACTTTTGAAAGCTGTTAACTGTTGGGGGAAATGAGTTGTGTTAGTCCTCCATGAAAAGGTAATAATCTATAATCCTGGATGCTTTAAAAGTCGTTTCCTCGAACTCCACAGCAAACAATATAAAATAACAACCCAATATCTTTGCATCTTAATCATGTTTGGTAACGAAGCCCTTTAGATAATTGGCACTGCTTCTGTAGTAGGCCAAACTTTCTTTCAAGTTACAAATGCTCACAAAAGGTTTACATTATAAGGGACTGCTTTGGAGATGGGCAGATTTAGTTTGGAAGTACAAAGTGAACATGCAAATTGCCTTATCTTGTGGGATTCACAAACAACCATCATTCAGATTGATTTAATACATGGCTTTTTATCTTTAAAAGTGTTAATTAGAAAATAGGGACAGTTCTCTGAACACTTAAGAGTAATAAATAGATCAAAACAGCATCCATGCTTCTGTGATGGAACTTCTGAAGGCTTTGTAAAGGGATTAATACAATTGTCAAAAAGACCACAGTATACATATTTAACAGTGCCACCAAGCTACAATTACATGTTTTAGGACTTTATTGCTAAGTTTCTTAATACTTGCTATACTCAGAAAACTGAGATTTTGTACAACTTTTGTTCCATACTTTGAAGTTATCAATTTTCCCACATTGGACCTCTAAACACATTTTTCCAGAGAACATTCTAAAATGGCAAGCTAATATAGGAAGTTATTCAGGGAAGAATGGATTATAGAAGTTCACTAAGTGGATTACTAAGAGAAAAATAATTGTGATTCATGCATCTTCTTTTGAATGAAAAATATCAACTGCTTTCTGACAATTTACCTCCACTTTGAAATTTATCTATAATATGAGAAAGTGCTTGAAGGGTTAAATCCTGGCTCTGCCACTGACCACCACAGTGACTGATGGCATGACGGTTTGACTGTGTTCCCACCCAGATCTCAACTTCAATTGTATTTCCCAGAATTTCCAGGTGTTGTGGGAGGGACCCAGGGGAAGGTAATTGAATCATGGGGGTGGGGGGTAATTGAATCTTTTGCGTGCTGTTCTCGTGACAGTAAATAAGTTTCAGGAGATCTGATGATGTATCGGGGTTTCCACTTCTGCTGCTGCTTCATTTTTCTCTTGCCATCACCGTGTAAGCAGTGCCATTTGCCTCCCAGCAAGCTTCTGAGGCCTCCCCAGCCATGTGGAACTGTAAGTCCAATTAAACCCCTTTTTCTTCCAGTCTCAGGTGTGTCTTTATCAGCAGCATGAAAACAAACTAATACAGTGACCTTAGGTAAGTGACATTACATCTCTGAGCTTCAGTTTATCTGTAAGATGTGCAAAACCATAGTTTCATAGGGTCTTATAGTGGAGATGAATAAGATTGTGTTGAACAGTGCCTGGCACTTGAGTAAGCAGTCTGTAAGTTATGATAATTGAGGCAATTGCTCGTGAATCTCGATGGTGATTTTCACTAGGCCTAGTTCTATGGTTAGCCTAACATCCTCACTATAAATACTTGTGAAATGCCTCTATAACTTTACAAGGAAGACAAAAACACCCAGTGCAGGGTTCAGAACCTTAGCTTCCGAGTCTCTAGTGACCTTAACTTCCCCTGCTCTTCAGCCAGTAGTACGATTCAGAGGGCCAAGCCATCCTTTGAGCCATTTCCTTTCCAGAGTCTCTAGTTGTGTTTGTTTTATTACTACTTCTTCTTTATTCAATGTCTCCATTTAACTAATAAGATATATGGGTGGCAAAATAGTAAACAAATATCAAAATATAATGACTTTGTCTCTCCCCACCCCCAAATCCTTCTTTGCCAGAAAACGTAGCATTTTGTCCCTCATTCTAGAAATTTTCTTTGCTTCTTGCTTTTAGTTTTTCTCTCTTCTAAAAAAATCTTTTCCTATATGACTCCTTTCAATTCTTTAAGCTTTGTGTTTCATTTCTTTGACCACATGGTCCAAAGCTCCTGCTTCACCCAATTCCTTTTGACCTAGAACCACATTCCCCAGGCCTTTGGCCCTGGGGCTGTCACCCTCTCTGTTCTTAAATGTCACTTCAGTTTTTCTTCTCTGCCTATCTGGTCAGTCCTTCAGTCACCCACCTGTCTGCCCTCCAGAAACACGTTCACTTCTTCCTCTTCTTCCTCCATGCTATGAATTATTTTCATTAACTGCTTGTCTACGCTCACTTCAAGACAGTGGTAGTAGAAGGGCGAGTTACAAAACTCTAATCTTGGAAATCAGTATGAATTTCTATTATTTCCTATCGGCTTTGTTTTCCTCTTTTTTGTCTCAACTACCATTAGCTCGTGTGAGCACACTGGTAGGTCCGGCAATATACGAAATGGCAATATACATGCATTATCTTATTGAATGTGTTCATTATTCCTTTACTTATGAAAATAATGAGGGAACCATTACTCCCATTTTACAGATGAGGAAACATGTCAGGAGAGATTAAGTCGTTTGTCTAAGGCCTCATAACTTAGATACTTGTGTGAGCAACTGAGCAAGCATTCAGAAATGGCCTGGCTAAGATTTCAGCCACTGTGCCCTGCACTCTCTCATGGCCTTTCTGTTCTCTGCCATCCCTTCAGCTGATTCTCATCTGATTCTAGTAGTCCAGGGGACACCCTCCACCACCAGCCATAGCCATCACCAGGTTATGCTGCTTCCTAACTTAGAACACTGAAGCTGCTCACATCTTCCTTTCCAATCACCTTTCTTCCCTTCCACACATCTGTGATCTACCTGTTTGTAATTAGTTATAAGCCAGAAGATCTAGGCCATCTCCCTTATTCCTGAGCAAACAGAGACCCAGAGAGAAGCACTTGTCCAGGCTTCCATGGTGGAGTAGAAGCTAAATGAGGACTAAAACACAGGCCTTGGATCCTCTGTCTCATGCTCTTACTGCCCAGGGCTGCTTCCTAGAGGCTGTACTTTCAAATGGACTTTTGGCCAACATATCCTTTGTGTACCCCTTTACCCTTCTCCTCCTTCTATCTTGCAGTCCTGTAGTTTAATGAATGATTCCTTTTTCCATTGGTTCCTTCTCTCTGTTTACAGAAGTTTTTTTTTTTTTTTTTTTTTTTTTTTTTTTTTTTGTGATGGGTTTCACTCTTGTCACCCAGGCTGGAGTGCAATGGTGCAATCTCGACTCACTGCAGCTTCCACCTCCTCAGTTCAAACAGTTCTCCTGCCTCAGCCTCCTGAGTAGCTGGGATTACAGGCAGGTACCACCATGCCTGGTTAATTTTTTGTACTTTTTTTTTTTTTTTAGTAGATATGGGGTTTCGCCATGTGGGCCAGGCTGGTATCGAACCCCTGGCCTCAGGAGACCCACCTGCTTATGCCTCCCAAAGTGCTGGATTAAAGGGGAGAGCCACCCCACCCAGCCTGCTTATAGAAGTTTTTATTTTCATTACCAAGAGATAAAAACAGGAAACTCTCTCTGGACTTTGCTAATTTTCTGCCTCTTTCTCCCTCTCTCAGTGCAAAATTTCATCAGTTGTTTCCATGCACTACATTTTTTTTTTTTTTTTTTTTTGAGATGGAGTCTCGCTCTGTCACCCAGGCTGGAGTGCAGTGGCATGATTTCAGGTTAAAGTGATTTTTCTGCTTCAGCCTCCCGAGTAGCTGGGACTACAGGTGTGTGCCACCGTGCCTAGCTTTGTATTTTTAATAGAGACTGGGTTTCACCATATTGGCCAGGCTGGTCTTGAACTCCTGACCTCATGATCCACCTGTCTTGGCCTCCCAAAATGCTGGGATTACAGGCGTGAGCCACCGTGCCCAGCCTCCATGCACTGCATTCTTTTTCACTCACTCATTCCTTCACGTCTTGCAATTTGACTTTCACACCAGCTCCCATATATCCTAGTTGAAACTCATTCTTGAAGATACAGTCTCTTTGTCAAATTCAGTCTCTGCGTTCAAAAAGTCTTCATAGCTGCAGCTGCTAGGAGCCCCTGCAGGTTTAAACTCAGATTCCTAACCTTAGGCAAAAATTTTTGGGTCTGTAGCCCCATGCTCTGAGACTATACGATCAGTTATCCATGTTGTTCTTTTTGCCTTGACTTTCTTCCAAATTCTAATATTGTCCAATTTCTGCCTCCCAGTTTTACTTGTACTGGAATCTATGTTTGGAATCTGCCTAGAATCCCATATCATCAGTTTCCTGGGGCATCGCCACTGTCAGTAGAAAGCAGAATCCCACCGCTGCATTCCAGCCTGGTGACTGAGATTCTCCTAACCCCTGGTTGATGAATAACTGGCATGTGCCTCCACTAGCTCTACCTTTTTGAGTCTCTCATTATCTCTTGCTCCTGGATTCTCCAGCAGGACACTTAATTCTGAAGAGAGCCAGTTACATCTCTGAACCACACCAATGTTCTGTTGCTGCAGTAAACTTCCTCCCAGCAAATACGTTTGTCCTCCTAGTGCTAGGGAGAGGTCAAATTCCAGATCCCAGTTTCTTCTAGAGGACTCATGCTAATGTGTTTAACTGGTCCATGCTTGGGCCTATCACGAGCTTTATCAATTACAGACTCTATAAGCATTAAATGCTGCTGCTACTCCTACACTCTGCCCCCACCCATCTTCTCTCCCTCATTGCCTTGAATGACAACCCAATGTAAGTTCTCTTCCTGCCTTCCTGGTGGATGTCTTATTGCTTTGACTGGTTATTCTTAATATTCTCTCTTCTCTTTTTACTTTCTCTCATTTGGAATTCTAGTTTATTCCTGTAACTTATCTAGATACTTCATATGTCCGGTACCACTAATGTCAATATGACTGCCAAGGGTTACACACACATTTATGACTTTCTATACTCTGGAGGTTTTTTAAATAGATGTCCAAGAGATACATGCATATTAATTCACCCAATCAAACCACCATTTTCCAGCGCCATAAAAAACCAGTTTCTCTTGCTATTTTCTCCCTACTATTATAAAAAACTACCATTTTTCTAGTTAAAATTTTGTGGTTATGATTGATTTACTTTGCTGCTTTCTATATCTAATCAGTTACCACATCCAGTCAATTCCTTTCCATTGTCAATTGTATCTTGGCTTTCCTTTTTTAAACTCTAGCCTCCTCTATTCTGATTAAAGACTTCATACTCTCTTAGTTGAAAACCACATTTGCTTGCATGGCTTCTCCTGGCTCCAAGTTCTTCCTGTAACTGCTTTGACTCCATCTTCCATGTCACCATTGGACCAACCTTTCTAGGGTGTGGTTCTAATTCATGAGATGATATCTGCAAGAATTACTTTATAATACCTGGTTGCTATATGGATATTAGTTGTTCATCTTATTCTGTCACTGACCTGGTCAAGTATCTTTAAGTTCTCCCCAGTGTCTACTGAATAAAGACAAAATGTCACTGTCTAGCTTCTAAGATCCTCTGTAATATTTTCTAAGTTTGCCTTTCTAGATTTATTTTCTACTAATCCCAATGAATTACATTCTGTCCAGCTGAAAGCCTTGCCATGTGTCTGACACATTCAATTTCTTTGGTGACTTGAACTCGGGTTCATGCCATTCTACCCTTCTCCCACCCTAGACTATCTCTGCCCCAGTGAGAGGGAAATAAGCTGAACAAATATCTAGCATTCTTTGGTAGAGGATGGTTATCAGTAATTAAATTTTTAGGTTCAGCATTGGTCCATCTATTAGTTTTGGGTCACATTTCTTTTGGGTCACATTTGAACATTAAGTTAAAATCCTTCATCCACATGAATATCTTCAGAAGATGAAAAGTAATACTATTGATCATGTAGCAAAGATAAAGGAGTTGGAGGGTTTCATTGATGACATACTAAATTTAAGCCAAGAGCATAGTGTAGCAATTAAAAAGCTAGAAAGATCTTAGGCTGCATAGATTGAAATTATCTTGTGAGAAATTACAATGCCTTGGCTCTTAGTATGGCTTGGACTATGCCAGGATATTATGTCTGGGTACCCATTTGAAGAGAAGCATGGCAGAATGAAGTCTGCACAGAAAAGGATGGCCAGGATGGTGAAATACAGAAATTATTTTATGAGTTAAATGAGAGAAGGAACCAGGATGATTTAACCTGTACAGGAGATGATTAGAGAAATAAATGCCATCTTTATATGTATGTAAGGCTATTATAAAGAAAAGGCATATGTTTGTTCAGTCAACAAATAGAAGTAGGACAATTAGAACTATTTGTGAATCAATATTATAAAAACTTTCTCGCAAGACCTCTCCCTCCTTCAGAGGACAGTAAATAGAGTCTGAGTGACCAAGATTGCTTTAGAAGGATTTCCTATAGCAGGAGGTTAGACACAAACAACTCTTTAAAATTTAAGATTCTGAAACGGGGAGAGGAAAAAAATCCTCTGAGAAGTCATTGGAATAACTTTACGTTAAAAAGGTATGGACTAAGTTAGAGGTCCTGGCAATGAAAAGACAGCCCCAATCCTTCAAAAAATTGTGAATTGTGAGAAATGTCAATGAAGTTCGTATTTGGGTGACTTGGCAAAAATCATTTGCATGGAAAGTTCACGGTGGAAAGAGGACGTGACCACAGAAACTTTGGACTGGGATGAGCTGTCTTGGAGTAAACCGCAGTTCACCTGGGAAAGTGGTGAAAATATTACAGGCATGGAAATTCTGTAGCTATGGGAGAAAAGTCATGGTCATCATCAATTCCCAGGAGACCATTTCTAAGCATCTAAAGCAGACACAGCCCCATGCCCACCACTTGACCTCGAAGTTCACCTGATGGACTTGATACCTATAGTCTCTTCCCTTATCTCTCAGCTACTTCTCTCCGCATCTGCATTCTATTTTCCTTGCACAGTGTTCTGGCTAAACTTGTGGGTGCCAAGCCATCTCTAGGAGCTGTCTGTCTCTGGCTTTCCATTTGTCTTCAGGTTGTCAATTGCAATTGTGAACACAGTTGAGTTTTATTTCTCACAGCTGCGCTACCAGTGGCATAAACTGGCGTTCAATGATTCGCTAGTCCCCCCCACCCTGCTTATTTTTCAGTCTCACATCCTAGCTGCTACATTCTTTCACCACCTGTTTTGGCTACAGATCATACTCAGTTTTTTTATTCCAGACTGACATGTATGGCCTTGATGCAACTTTACTAGTATCAATGGAAAGAAAAAGATTACCTATAATCTTCTCATAAATCATAGAAAAAGTATAAAAAGCATGAGCAAGTGTAATTTATCACCCTGAGAAGTGGGCATGTAATTACTTGCAAGGCTGCTTTTAGTTTATAGCATAGTTTTCTATTTCTATCCTTAAACATTTTGCCTGCATCAAAGTTCTGGAGAATTTAGCACATTTGCAAATGCCTGGTGCTGATGCTACTTCTGCAAAATCATGTGCACATCATTTCAATGGCATTGCAACTATCTCCAGCATAGCTAGAGGGGTCTACTAGAACTCCTACTCCAGATCTCCTTGACTAGTATCTTGGCATTGACGTTTAGTTGTTCAATAAATTACAGTTCAAGGTGAAGTATACTAACAGATAGTGTTTACTTAAATTAAAAACCCAAATAACTTACAGAATTAGATGTGTAATTTTTGGTGTTGCTATTGCTGGAGTACTTGTACTACTTTCATCAGATTATATCTATTCATGTGTTTAGGGCAAACAAACACAAAATAAATTTGATTATTTTTCAATTTTTTTGATTTATTTCTGAATTTCAAAATTCATCTTTATCTCTCCACACCTAAGGCCATTTATCATTTCCTTAGCCAGAAAAATTTTCTTTAAAAGTTTAGGCACTTTGAGGATTGAACACTGGAAACTATAGAGCATGCTCTTCTCCTCAAGGCATTTCGACTTCAGGAAAACATCCACTCAAAGTAGGGCAGGCTCTTACTTGGGAGGCTTTCTCAGCTGAGCCGTTCTGGGCATGACCCAACATGGCCCCTGATTCTGACTCTATTTATGGTCCATGAGGGATCGCAACCACCTCTCTCAGAAAGGAGCTCCCTGGTTTCAGGTGGGCCCGTTGTCTTCATTGCTGGTTGACTCAGTGGACGTCCTTATGCACAAATCAGCCTAGTGCTAGTTCTCATGCAGGGAACCGTGGACAGAATAATTTCAGCAAAAATTGGGCATGGCAGATAAATTAAACACCATCGTTTGCATAGTGGTTGGATTTTAGTTTTCTGCATTAATGGGTGTTAGTATTTTGCTTCTACTAAAAACTGGTCCTTTTAGAGCTAGCGTTAATCTTCTGTCAAAGAGTTATAAACAAGGAAACGGTTTTTATGGAAGTGAATTTCAAGAGATCTTAAAAGCTGTTGAGTTTCCCTAGCCCATCTTTTTCATACCTGTTCAACTTATTAATATCTTTCTTCCATCTTATCTTGAGGATGGAGCAAATGATCCATTAGCTAAATTTAGCATACTAGCCCAAACAGATCTGCATTTTCTTTCTAATCCTGCCCTGTGACTCACTCTATTAACTGAGGGAACTAATTAAGCACTTTGTTGCAAAAGTGTCCCCCTCCCGTTCAGCTCCTGCAGGGTTCTTGGCTGCAGTTGGAATAAAAGTGAATGAAGATGGTGATAATGTCAACCAAGTTGCTACACATGCAAAATTTGTAAATAAACTTTGTCAAGCACCTATCTCATCTAAGGTCATGGTCTAGACCCTGTGGTAACATGCAGTCCTACACTATGATGCCTGCTGTCACCAGTGATGGAGAGAACAAATGGAAGTTCTAGAGTAAAGAAATTATCCTCCGAATGGTTCATTGGCATCACATTCCCTCTAAACAGATATACTGCAGTGAAGATCTGGGTCACTTTTCTGTAGGTTTGAAGTTTACTGAAGGTCTTTGATCAGCCCTATTATCCTCAAATGGCACTGCACTCTGTTCAGTGTTGCTTTGGATCAGACCTTGTGAAAGGGGGTGGGCTCTGGACCTCTGGCAAGCTACTGGCATGCTCCTTCTGTGTTATGTGCAACATTGCATATAATATGTCCCTGTTAGGCAAATGTGCTGCAGTTGAAAACAAGGTTGGGACATCAGTGTTCCTCAGGGTTGGGGATAACCTTTCGTGTACTTCCTCAAGACACAGTATTACCGGACACATTTGATTTACACAGAAACTAAAGTTTAAACTCTCTAAGATACAGACACTTATGTATTGCTTGCATTTTATTTTCTGAATTCCTTCATTCTAAATCCTGAACAATATTGCCTTTGTTATATAATCATACAGCTGTAGTCTTTTCTTGAAAATATGCTAAGTTCATTTCTATCATAGAAAAAAATGTAGACATTTGGATTCCCTCTTTGCCTTGTATTATAGGATATGAAAGACTAGTAAAATGCTAATAATAATTTACTAGGAGAATATGGCACCTTTTATGACTTAACTACATTTAGGTGACATCATGGCTTCACATGACAACATGAGTTAAGATGAAATACACTCACTAAAAACCAAATGCCGTCATGTCATGGGTAACCTGTGATCTCTTGCTTTGGAATGTGAAGCCTTGCAGAGCATGCCAGGGTCCATGTGCTATCTGTTATTAATCATAAGAATAAATTCTACCCCATTCCTTAGGTTGTTCTTTCATATCACCAGTTAACAACTCAACACAATCTTTAGTAATAGAAAAAGAGAAATCTTGTACATTCCACTGATTTGAATAATTGCTTGGAAACTTGATAATGTGTTAGCATTCATTTGCTGAAAAGTGGGCCAATGACGGTAAAATGATTTCATTTTAAAATGGGTATGTGTGGCAGAGCGTGGTGGCTCACACCTGTAATCCCAGCACTTTGGGAGGCCAACTCAGACGGATCATGAGGTTAGGAGTTCGAGACCAGCCTGGCCAATATGGTGAAACCCCATCTCCACTAAAAATACAAAAATTAGCTGGGCATGGTGGCATGTGCTTGTAGTCCCAACTACTCAGGAGGCTGAGGCAGAAGAATTGCTTGAACCTGGGAGGCAGAGGTTGTAGTGAGCTGAGATCACACCACAGAACTACAGCCTGGGTGACAGAGTGAGACTCCCTCTCAAAAAAAAAATGCCTATTTGTCTGTATCTGCAGCTGGTTAACTCCTTGGTTAGAACACTTGGTTTAATGAAACCCATATTAGGTGCTTGTCCTCATGGGGCCCTGTCAACATCTCTTTTATGGGTCATGAGTTTCATATCTGACCCCAACCTGCTGCCACACACATGTTCACTACTGGCCAATAAGGCGATGTGACTAGAGATCAAGCATTGCTTAAAGCAAAAGCATCACCACATTGAGGAAAACAATTCATAGCACATAATCCATGGAGGGCGGTTCTGTAACATCACCTCAAGGACTGTATCTGTGGTTGTGCAAAATGAACATGTCTGGATGTAAAGACATGCACACCAGAGACAGTTACTAATCATGTCACTGATGGAGATTCATCTGGGGAAAGACCATTATGAAAAAGCAGTTTGTATCAAAGATGAGTTTAAAGACAGCTGTAGATTTATTATTTTAAAAACCCTGGATGAGGGTATTGGATTCGATAAACTTTAAAGTCCTTCCAGCTCTAAGTCCTTCCAGCTCCCTACAGTCTCCAAGTGCATTGATTAACATACATAATGTAAAACAATGTAGTTTTGTAAAGCAAAATTGGCAGGAAGAGAATATTCTCTCAAGAAAAAATACTTTTCTGTGAGTCTTCCCTTCAAGCTACCAAAAAAAGGTGATCAAGTAGAGCTTAAAAATAATTTCTGGGCTTAAACTTAAAATTCTTTTATCTGGAACAGATTATTTCATTCCACAATTAGAAATGAGATCCAAAATGCAAATATTACTCAGAGAGATAGCACATTGCCTCATATTCACACTATGGTGTTAACAACTGCTATAAGAGCCATTTTACAGAGTAAGTTTGAGAGGGGGAAGCATACCTTATTCAAATATATGAAGATGATTTTACAAATTGTATCCTATTTTATTCCAGTCCCAATTCTGCCAACCCTTCTGGGTATGTTACAGTTTTAAAGACAGTGCTTCAAAATCTGAAGAGGGAAAAAAGTGGAAACAGCTTAAATGAGAATATCACTCCTAGGCTTTCACCAAATACATTTTCATAGTTTTCCAGTTTGTTATATCTTCTTGAGAAGGAGCGAAAATTCTTGGAATTAAATGTACAATAAAATACCACGTATATACTAGTTCTTTAAGGCTTTGCATCTCTATTTTTTTTCTAAGCTTTCTTAGTTTAGATCAAGTCTGTCTTGCATCCGAATTTGGCGAGCCACGCTATTTACTGTCCTATTGACCAGAAGGAAATCTGTCTAATACTTGAAGCTCTATTCCATTTGAAGATCTGTTCAGTCACGTAAAAGTGCTGTTTTGATAGTAATAAAGCAAAGTTACATGGGAGAAACATAGCTTTGTAAATGAACTGAATTTTGAAGCTGCAGGATTGCTGATCCTCATTGTCCCTGTACATGGAAAAAGGGACTTGGGGCTCCAAATGTGGTGAGGGATTGCAAGTTGGATATATGAATTCTGTATTCTTGATGTAAGAGTTTAAAAAGGGTTACAAAGAGACGCCATTGAATGTTTGTCCTGGAGAAGCTTTTCTATGAGTTTGGCTGCTCTGTCCTTGTGGGATCATGCAGACGCAGACCTCACCAATGAGACAGCTATGGACACAGGAACCTCCTGAAATCATTTGAGGGAATCACAGGGAAAGAATGAGTCTAGGTGTTTTACAAAGAAAATTTTCTATGCCTCAGCTGTAAAATGATTCGTTACCTGACCTATACTGTCCAAGAGATGTCAGAGTACTTGAACAGAAATGGAGCAAAAGGCCACCTGCCTGGCTCACTCACCTCCACTGCTCTTTTACGGGAACAACTTGAGCCCTTTTCATCCATGAAGCTGAGACTGGAAAAAGCTGGCAGGCTCCATCACAGTGCCCTCCGCTCTTGCCTTAGTTTGGTGCCAGTGTTTCTAGTTCCCCATCCCAGGTTTGAGACTAGATGCCTGCCAAATCCCTTCTCTGGTGAGAACAGCCATGACTTTGGGCCCATGTAAAGGCCTTTTAGGTTTTAGGAACTCCTCAGTGAGATCATTTTGCTTAACTTTTGATTGTTAGGTGACCGGACCTTTGAAAAACTGATATTCTTTTCCCCTTATAAACTGGAAACTCCATTCATTTGGGTATGGTGTATTGGAAGACCAGGCTTTCATTCTTTTGAACTTTCCATATAATCAAAAGAACCTAATGAATTCAAGTTGCCTGTAACATTTTGTGTGTTTGAGTTGAAACCAAATTCCTAAACAACTATGTGAGCAATAATGAAATTCAGGCAGAAAGGTTCTATTTTCCTGTTGTTAGAAAAGAGATTTTATGGTGAACTCCTGGGTTCTACTCCCTGTGATTCAAGATGACATAACATTTAGCACTTATCAAATGCATGTTAGCACATAAATTGATGCCAAAGACCCTGAAGAAATGTAATACTGAATTGAGTTTGATCAGGAATGCAACTTATGGAATTATATAAACTTGCATTCTAGCATGTTAAAAATGACACAGACATCTATAGATTGCAGTTTAATTGTGGAGATGAGAGCTCCCTCATGCTTCCATATGAGAATTTAGGTACAGTAAGCAGAACGTAATGTTTTCAGTTGGAATTTGGCCAGAAGCTGAGGATTAAAAACCTTAGTGTTATGAAAAGTTCCATGAGATGTTTAATGACTAGAAATAGCCAGAAGCTTATTTTTATGGCATCCCAAAATAGTACCTCTATCAGGATTAGTCCAGCCGGGTCATGCTGGGGCACAGTTTGGGCAATAGTTAAAAAAAAAAAAATTTATTGAATCATAAATGTAATTTCTAGTAGCTCTGAGTTGGAGATTTGTGTTTGAACACTACTTACCAACTTTTAGCAGCTTCTTTGGATGTAGCATCCCACTGGTACTCAATAAATGCAATAAGTAAAATGTTAGGTAGGCTTGAATGATTACAATGACAGTATAAGGAAGCAAGGACCATAGCTGCCTTTACAAGTAGGTGACTGAGATGGCTTCCTATGTGACGTGATTTCAAAGGCAAGGGAAGGACACAAAATATCACCTTGGTTTGCTTTGCTGGTGCCTGAAATTTCGGAAATGCATTTTTTTTTTTTTTTTAAGATTAGCACTTAGCCTCCTATTTCAAAGCAAATCTACTTGAAAAAGTTAATACATAAAATTTAGTTGTCACTTAAGTCACAATATAACACGAGCTTTTCATATCCTATTCAAAAGTTTTGGTAGAACTGAAAGTAAAAGATGTTTGAGAATGAAACTACTGGGTGAGTGAACCACCAGGGGAGGAAAAGTTTGCAGCAAGGAAAGTATGAGGGCAGCAAAGACAAATTTCTCCAGCCTCACTTTTGTGGGCTGAACTGTGTCTTCTTGAAATTTGCATGTTTGAGCCCTATCCCCTAGTACCTCAGAATGTGACTATATTTGAAGACGGGGTCTTTGAAGAGGTAAGTAAGTAAAATCAAGTCATGAGGGTAGCTTCTACTTCATTTTTGTCCTTATAAGAAGTGGTGACTAAGACACAACACAGATTGAGGGATGACCACATGAGGACACAGGGAGAAGATGACTATCTGAGAGGCCTCAGGAGAAACCAACCCTGCTTACACTTTGACCTTGGATTTCCCAGTCTGCAGAACTGTGAGGAAATGAAATTCTGTTTAAGGCACCCAACCTGTGGTATTTCATTATGGTAGCCCTAGCAAACTAAAACACTCACTCTTTTTCAAAGGGAAGGTGTCAGGACTGCTAGTTAGATTGCTCAGCTTCTTTGAGGCCGAGGCTTTTATCTGAAGTAGTTCTTAGATCTTTCTAGCCCCAGGGAAAACCCCTATGGATCGGGGCCTTTACCTCAGGCTGATTTTGTCAGGCATGGTTTAAATTCAAAATATTATTTAGACATTCACTGGAAGAAAGGTGATGAGCAAAAATTAAGCTGGAAACACTAATTGTGGTGCTTCCTATTAGTGAGATGGAGTCCGATCAAGTCAGTTTGAGAAAAGCCATGGGTGATTAGCCAACCCTCCATATTAAAAATGAGGATTGCCTATATTTTCACTTCTTAGAAACTATGGGCAATTTGCCATGATGTCCCTCTGTTAGGCACTTCTGATGTAGTAAATGAATTTTGGTAAGAGAATTTCAAAATGGGCTTTTGGAACTTGAATACTTTAGTATCAATAAGCAACAAAGGGCTTCTTGCATTAATATTTTTAAATGTAAATATAAAGTAACTGCGGTAACAGCAAGTTGGGGTATTCATGTTTAAAACCAGTATTGGTAATAACGAAACTGCAGACTTTGAACTCAACTGTTAAGGTGCTGCTGGTAGAACCCGGGAGTCTGGAGGGCAAGGATAATTTATAGTTGCCAAATCACTGAGAGAAAATTCCAACTCTGTGGAAATGTAAATATTCAGTATTAGAAAGGATAATTAAGGATAGGCTAAATATTTACCCAGTTCTCCTCGTTTCAAATCACAAATAAGACTATTCTGGTTGGTTCAAGTTTTCTAAATAGAAGAAGGGATAGAAAAAAATGAGAGTGGGGGGAATGTCTTTCCTTTCCTAACCAAAATATCTCTCTTAGCTCAGGCATGAAATATAGCCCCCATTCATTTTTTTAACCTTAAAATTTATTACACAATTATTTTACCATACTAAACTGCTAATGAAATTTGTATGTGTTGCATCAAAAATATCAAAGATAGGCTAAATATGAATATGAAAAATATAATTTTAGCAGCAAATTAAATAGAACATAAATCACTTAGAGAAAATCTGCAGAAGGTTAGAAGGGTGCAGATATTTAAATGTTCAAGGACTTCTAATTGTTACTTTAAAAGAATCTCGTAGCAGGCTCACAAAGAAATAGCCATGTTGGGGAAGAATTGTCATAGAGAAAGCTTTGTGTAAAGCTTTTTCTTTCAGGAGTTTTGTTTTTCCTGTGGTCATTTTCTCATGAGGATGTTTTCAAAGGGAATGCTATTCATGAGAAGGAAGTTTTAAATGAGATAATTCTGTCAGTCATGGTCCAGGCAGGAAAATAGAAGCCACTCTGGGTTTTTCAAACAGAGGCAATTCAGTACAGGGAGTTGGTTACACAGATGACAGAAGTGTTAACGAAGTGATGGTGAGGCAACCCGGAAATTAGAAACAATAGGAAGCTGTAGGCCAGTTGCAGTGGCTCACTCTTGTAATCCCAGCACTTTGGGGGGCTGGGGTGGGTGGATCAGCTGAGGTCGGCAGATCGAGACCAGCCTGACCAACATGGAGAAATCCCGTCTTCACTAAAAATACAAAATTAGCTGAGCGTGGTGGTGCGTGCCTGTAATCCCAGCTACTTGGGGGAGCTGAGGCAGGAGAATGCGTTAAACCTGGAAGGCAGAGGTTGCAGTGAGCTGAGATCATGCCATTACACTCCAGCCAGGACAAGAGTGAAACTCTGTCTCAAAAAAAAGAGTTGTAACCACCCCCGCAGGGGGAAATGAGGTCAGAAATACCACCCTTGGGGAGCTAGAACCATGGTGGAACTTTCCTGCAGGAGCTGTGACCACTGAGGGAGGAGTTCCTTTAATGAGAGCCAGAATTATAGTGAAGATAGTCATTGCCAGAGGCGCAGATCAAAAAGCAGAGAAAGAGCAGGAAAAAATAGCCAGAATCATCTCTACTTTTCTTCTTTCAGAATTCTGCCAGTACCTCCTCTTGATTAAACCAAAATTCAGTTGGCAAGGGACCCTGGGAAATGTGGTTCCCAGAGATAGAGCAGAGCCAGTAAAGGGAGTATCATGGATCAAGAGCAAATAACTTGCACACAGAAAAGGAAACTGCTTTTATTAGTCTGTGTTTCTCTTTATTTAGTTTGATCTTATTCCCTCAAGGTCATGGTACACTGAAAGTCACTTTGGGACCTTACAAAAAGTGTGAATTTTCAAACAATGCTTTTCTCTGGGTATTTATGATACAATTAAAGTCCCCCCGGGCCACAGCACTGAAAATCCATTATACAAAAACGTAACTGAGAGGGGAGAAGCAGAGACCAAGGAAACCAAAATGGTACCTGTGGCTCACATTTGAAGTTTCAGACCCATACTCTGAACTTTCTTCCGAATATCAGCTCCCAACTTGTTACATGACATTTCAACTTTAGCAATTTCATACTAATGAACTCCTTTATTTCTGCCTGTCTCATTAGGACACTCCATGCTTTCCAGAAACACAAGTGAAGTTTGATAGAGATAAAACCATTCCGCTGGTGCTGCTATGATCAAGAAGCTACAATCAATCTTGTTTTCTTCAAGCATGTCATAAAAAGACCCTTTTCCTTCTGATTAGCATTCTTGAACACAGTACAAGCTGATGACTTGCTTGAAGTCATTCACTGTAGGGATACAGCACCTACTGCACGTGATAAAACGACATAAGGCATATGAACTGCTCATTACAATCTAATTAGTTTGGGCTTTTCATTTCATTTTATGTCCTGAATTGAACCTGATTCAATATGATTCTGCACTGGAGTTCATCATATCTTCTCCCTGGCATGCACGTTCATGGTGACTGCTTGCTAGATTCCATGGTTATAGAAATAGTTTTTCTTTTTTTCAGGGACTGGTTAGATAGAAGGTCATTAATAAAACATCGGAAGCCTTTGCTATTATTTTTTTCCTCTGAGATTTTGATTTGACTTAGCACACAGCACAGTTTTTAAAGTATTTCAAGAAGGTTTGGCTATTACAACAAACTGACTTACCTGACTTGTAAGCTCACTCCCTTATAATGAGATAAAATAGTCTTAGCCTTTGAGGTGCATTCCAGAGACAAATGAGGAAAACCTGGATTACTTTTGCTAGCAGACTTGATTGTACTTAAGACTTCTTGAGAGCAAGATGTCTTCCATCTTGGGATCGTTTCCAATAACATCTTTCTGTGTCTTCAATGAGTAGGTAGACGAGGTAGACTATGTACACATTGATTTATTGAATCTCAAAGTTTTTAGAGGTTGTAGGAAAAAGATCTGGCATTCTTTTTTTTTTTTTTTTCCCTTGAGACGGAGTCTCGCTCTGTCGCCCATGCTGGAGTGCAGTGGTGCGATCTCAGCTTACTGCAAGCTCCTCCCAGGTTCACACCATTCTCCTGCCTCGGCCTCCTGATTAGCTGGGACTACGGGCGCCCACCACCACGCCCGGCTAATTTTTTTGTATTTTTAGTAGAGCCGTTAGCCAGGACGGTCTCAATCTCCTGACGTTGTGATCTGCCTGCCTCGGCCTCCCAAAGTGCTGGGATTACAGGCTGAGTCACCGCGCCTGGCCGACTGGCATTCTTTTAAAGGACGTACACACTGTGTTCTCTGTGTCTTCCTTTTTGGCACGATGGGGATGCAGACGTCTGCTTCTTTTACATCTTCATAGGAAGGTTATGGATCCAGACCAGATAGTCATTTTTTAAAAATTGAGAAACCATTGAAAATGGATCTTGTTGATATAAAAAACTCATAAGCACATTTTGGTTGTGACTCACTGGAGCTTTACAAATTTGTTGTATCATCTGGAAAGCAAAGAATGCTTTGTATTAACCTTACAAAATACCGTAAGTCTGTGCCAAAACATTGCCCCTTAGTTCCGTGCTGTGGGGCTGCCCTGTAGGTGAGGCCATCTCATAGTCGCCGGAATACTCGCAGTGTATTCTCATAGTGAGGGTTTCTAGAACTCGGTTAACAAAACTTTGGATAAAATAGATTTTTTTCCACATTACTATGTTCCCCTGCCAATAATAATAGAAACAATCACACATATTCAGTGCCTTTGTTGAGGGGATATATTTAGATGATAGATCTAAAATGTCTAGAATTGTGTCTTTTAAAAAAATATGTTGACCATGTTGGTTTCCTTTTCCCCTCTCTGCTCTGAAGCATCTAATTTAATCAGATTCCTACCCTAAATAACATCATGAAACTCCATGTGGCTCAGTTGATCTAATTGCTAGATCAACCATGCTCTGCCCCAAAATATTTCTTCCATGATAGAGGGTTTTGTTCAATTCAGTTTTGATTTCCTAACTGATGATTACCATGTATGTTACCAAGAACTGAGCTTTACTGTGAATTGAATATTTTAAATGTATGGCATAAACTTTTATCCCCTTCCTAAACTGGTAGAAATGGTAACGTTTTATAATATTCACTGACCTACTTGCTAGAGGAACTTAGTATCTGTTTTACTAAAGTTTTATATCCTAACTGGTTGTTCTTTATTTCCGCAATAATTTGTTGAAAGCTTGTGGTTAGATGGTACGTAACCTTTAATTCAGCTATTGTTAGCACTTTTGTATGTCAGAGAGAGGTTCTGAAATTTTCAGTAGGCCATGGACTCTTAATAGAGAATCTTAATTGTTCCCTTAGTGCTCAAGAGCCATCATGACATCTGAGTTATATACATCTCTTATGTATAACCTTCAGCTCTACGTTGAAGTGAGGCATTTGTCCCCCACTTCATACAAGAAGAGGAAGTAGGTTTTTTTTTTTTTTACTTTTTTTTTTACTTACATTGTCGAGGATTCTTAAGGGATTGGTCTTGGTTAATTAGCAATTAGTAAAATGAGTATCAAGCTCCTGATAAAATATTGCTCGGAAAATTGGGAAACAGAAGGTTACCCAAGCCACTAACCCAATCTTTGGGGAAGAGGAGGAGGTAGAAAGGGTGGGAATGGAGGAGCCAGGGGTGCCCATAACAGTATCTGCTGCGTAGCTGCCCGTGTCCTCTAGCACATTATTTCAGTCATTCTCTCTTGCCCTGAAGCACAGTTCTGAGGCCCATGAGACTGGAATGAACTCAGAAATTATGACTTGATTAAAGATTACTGAGATGTTCATATTGGAAATAGAAAATGATATTATGAAAATTGACATCCTCTTTGTTTAGAAAGACAGTACGATTAACTGGCCTTCATTTGCATTTCAGCTGATGGCAGGTTTGGGCTAACCATCTACTCCCTGGCATAAGGGCATGAGCTTGCCAGACAGTTGCAGATAAGAGCACTGTTCATGGAATGAGAGAGAGCTGAGCCACCTGGCTAACGTGGATCAGAGCTGCTGATGCTGGCACCTCTAGTGGGATGGGCATGACCAACTCCATATACTAATCAATGTGAATCTTCATCCATGTGTTAAGGGATAAGCATGTAATATTTTTTCTAACGTAGATCCATAGAGTTGGAAAAAACAAAAGAAAGTGAAATTAAATCCTTAGAGGGAATTGGCCAGTCCCAGTGAATGAACTGGTTTGAAGACAGAGTTTTTATCTCTATGTAATACTTTTGTTGACTTTATTGAAGTAGAGGGTCTCCTCCCCAATTCTGTTGCACACACTTTTGTCTCTGAAGTGGAACTTGGGGACACTGAGAAATTTGCCTTGAATTAGGAAGTTCCTTATGGTTGCACAGCTGATAAATGGGTCCCAGTTGTTTCTCTGAGACATTTATTTGGTCCTGCTTTGATTAAATTTATTAGACATAACTATATAATTAGAATGGTATGTCAGATTATATGGGGGTTAAATGGTGATGATTTTTATATCACATTCTTCATTATCATCTTAATTATAATCAATTGGCAGGTAGATGGAGGAGAAAGAATATGGGTATTTGAGGGTGATAGGTGTGGCTTTGCATTCTGACCCTACCACTTACTGATTTTGTTACTTTAATTGCTTAACCTCCATAAGCCTCAACTTTCCCTGTCTATATAATGGGAATAATCCAATTTATATCTAAGACTTGCTGTATAGGCTTAATAAAAGAATGTATATAAAATACATGGCAAATAATATATGCTTAATATTACTTTTTTCTCTTTTCATGCTTTTTTTTTTTTTTTTAAACACAACTGTCCTAGTCTGTTGATACTGCTGTAACAAAATACCTGAGACTAGGTAATTTATAAACAATAGAAATTTATTTTTCACAGTTTTGGAAGCTGTGAATTCCAAGACCACAGTGCCAGCAGATTCAGTGTCTGGTGAGGGCATCTTGTAGCATTGGGCAAAAAAGGCAGAAGGGTGTAGAAAGGGGATGAATGCTGTGTTCTCCACAGGGTGGAAACACTGGAAGGGTCAGGCAGCTCTCTGAAGCCTCTTTTGTAAGAGCACTAATCCCCTTCGTGGAAATGGAGTGACTTAATCACTTCCCCAAAGGCCCCAACTCTTAATGCTATCACATTGGATATCACACTAGTTTTGCACATGTGAATTATGGAGGAACACATGCATTCAAACCAGAGCAACAACCGTGCTTATTTTCCATGAACAAATTCTCCTTTTTATCTTTACAAATAGGGAATATTTTCATAGGGAGGTAAATATCTAAGAAATCATTTTTGGGATCTTCCACATAACTGTGCCTTTCTTTCCTTAAAGTCTACAGTTTTCAGATCTAAGAGGATCCCAAGTTCTGAGAGCACTGTTGAAATTGTATTTCTGCCTTAGTGGCTACAGCTACTGTATGATGAGTTTTAAGTAACGGGGACACCAAATTAAAATGAACTTAGAAATCTATTTTATAGACTATTTATTTACTTGTATTCACAAAAATAAAAATTGAGAAGAAAATGAAATATTATCGGTTGAGTTAAAGGAGGAGCCATTGTGTTTGTATGTCGAGTATCTTAATCTGTGATAATTAGTCATTGTTCATCAAAACGTTACAAAGATAGCTAAAATTTCCATAAATCCCCTTGTCCTTGTAGCAACAAGGCATCTATGTGGTATCTACTCCATCTAGTTAAAAACACTTCCAACATTATTCAACAAATATGGGGCATGTTCATGATTCCCTAGGGACTGTTTTAAACCCACTCAAGAGATTTTTTTCTAGGACACTGTCAACAACTCAGCTATTATATAAGCAGTGTTAGATCGAGTCAAACTGCCACGCGTAAAGCTTGGAATGCCCAATTAGGCATTCTGCAGCTGGAGAAGGTGGGTGATTTCCCCTCAAGAGTTGTGTGTAGGTTCTGCAGCTGGAGTGCTTAAGTGGTCGATTGAGCCACCAGCTGTGAGAGTTCCATGCAGCTGGAGCAGGTCCTTAGGTAGTATTTGTGAATTGAGAATAGTCATATAGCCAGCAACACGCTACCTTGATTAATTTTCATCTGATTTTTCTTATTAAATACTTCCTATTTCATTTAGTTTTTGGAGGTGGTGATTATTTTTATTTTTATTTATTTGTTGAGACAGAGTCTAGATCTGTGGCCAGGCTGGAGTGGAGTGGCGCGATCTCAGCTCA